>NC_034602.1:75310347-75347371 GCF_900095145.1 Mus pahari | reverse complement strand
CTCTCTCTCTCTCTCTCTCTCTCTCTCTCTCTCTCTCTCTCTCTTTCTCTCTCTCTTTCTCTCTTTCTCTCTCATTTAGATAGATTCGACTCAATTATGAGATCAAATCATAGTCCTTGCTTTATGCTGCATGGAAACACATTTTTGATGACCTATTACATCACTTTTAATTTCATAAGAAAGAAACGGATGATAGTTTTAAGACATGATCATGAGATTTAGACACACAGAAATGTATATTATAAAAGCACAAATGTAATGTTATGTTTTGTTCTTAAGTGGACCTTCCAGGCTCAAGAATTATGAAATGCCAGGAAGCAGTAATTCTGTGTTGGATAATGAAAAGGACCAGAAGAGTTTGCGTAAGTTACTATTTTCTACTATCTTGGTTTCTAAGGCACTATGAATATAAAGTAGTCTGTGTTTATTTATATTTTCAGTAGTAGCAAATGCGGGTCTACTCCTGACTTCCCACTTCCAGCTCTATGATTGGAAATTTGTTGAAATGGTCTAAATTGGTAAAGACACTTGCTGCTAAGGCTGACCACCTGAGTTGAATTCCCTAGAATCCACATAGTAAAAGTAAAGGGAGACGATTGATTTCCACAAATTGTCCTCTACTCTTCACACATATTCCTTGGAGTATGTATCTAATAGCCCCTGCAGCAAGACAGATGGATGGATGGATAGACGGACAGACAGTTCAATAGATAGATTTATTAAGCTGATAAGGAAATACTTAAAGCAGCAGTAACTACATGTTGATGGCTAATGAAGATAGGTGTTGATAGATTAAGTTCATTATACTGTTTTCCTCTATTTTATATACGTTTGAAAGTTTTCATGCCTCAATACAGTTTTACACTTTTTTTAGTGCTTGAATATAATGTTACACTATCTTTTTTATTATTAATTCACTAGTTTTTTTTTACTGTTTTTACATTTATATATTTATTTTTAAACTTTAACCCTTTGTATATTCTTTACCTTTTATTTAGTAAAGAAACAGTGAGTTTGCTTTAGTATAATTTTGAATAGCTTTCCCTATATAGTATTTTGTAATATGTTCTTTTAAAATATATCTTTATAAAATATATGTTTAAAAATATATTTTTAAAGTATTGAAATTTTGGTTTTTTTTTTATTGTATAATAATGAGCTTTTTGTCTGCATGTATGTCTGCATCACATGTATGACTGGTGCCTTTTGATGTCCGAAGAGGGTGTTGGATTCCCTGGAACTGGAGTTAACAGATGGTCGTGACCCACAATGTGGGTGCTGGGTGGAATGTGTTTGCTATTTGTTTGTTTTATTGATAGTAAATTTTGGAAGTCAAGAGGGATTACTGGTTGTTTGTTATAAGGTTGGTGGTTATAAGAAGTAGACACTAGAAAGAACATTAAGGTTGTTGGTCGTCTTAGTCAGGGTTTCTACTCCTGCACAAACATCATGACCAAGAAGCAAGATGGGGAGGAAAGGGTTTATTCAGTCTACATTTCCACATTGCTGTTCATCACTGAAAGAAGTCAGGACTGGAACTCAAACAGGTCAAGAAGCAGGAGCTGATGCAGAAGCCATGGAGGGATGTTCTTTACTGGCTTGCTTGCTTTGGCTTGCTCAGTCTGCTCTCTTATAGAACTAAGACTACCAGCCCAGAGATGGCACCACCCACAAGGGAACCCCCCCCCTGCCCCGCCCTTGATCACTAATTGAGAAAATGCCTTACAGCTGGATCTCGTGGAGGCATTTCCCCAACTGAAGCTCCTTTCTCTGTGATAATTCCAGCCTGTGTCAAGTTGACACAAAACTAGCCAGTACAATTGACCCCTTGTCAACTTGACACACAAACACATCACTAGTAAGCCTCAACCCTTAGTTTCTCACTCATCCCCAAGATCTAAACAACTTTAAAAGTCCCACAGTCTTTACATATTAAAAGTTCANTCCTTTTAAATTATCCAGTATCTTTTAAAATTCAAAGTACTTTAAAATTCAAAGTCTCTTAATTGTGGGCTTCACAAAAAAACTTCCTTCAAGAGGGAAAAATATCAGGGCACAGTCACAATCAAAAGCAAAAATCAATCTCCAACCATCTAATGTCTGGGATCCAACTCATGATCTTCTGGGCTCCTACAAGCGCTTGGGTCACTTCTCCATCCATGCCCTTTGTAGCACACACCTTGTCTTCTAGGCTCCAGCCGCCTGTACTCCACTGCTGCTGCTGTTCTTGGTAGTCATCTCATGGTACTGACATCTCCAAAATGCTGCTGTCTTCCACTGTAACTTGGCTTCAACAATAGCTTCTCATAGGCTCTCTTCATGGTGCCAAGCCTCAATTCCTTTGCATGATCCCTTCAGTCCTGGGCCATCAATTGCAACTGAGGCTGCACCTTCACCAATGGCCTTCCATGACCTCTCACAGTGCTGAGCCTCAGCTGCTTTGTGTGACCCCTTCATGCCTTCAAACCAATACTCCCTGGGTAACTCTTAAATATTACTAAGTCCAGCCACAGCACAAGGTACAACCTTGGCTATCTCTGGAACACAGCCTCTATGTTCTCAGAAAATACTTTGCAGAAGATGTCACCTCAATGATGTTGGTCTCTTCTTAATCACCGCCAATTTCTTAGCTGCAGCTAACCAGCATCAATAGTCCCAGTAATGCAAAGTTTTTGCTTTAGCAGTTCTGATATCTTGTTAATCACAGCTGATTCTTCAGCCCCAGCTAACCAGAACTATAGAATCTTCACAATGCAAAATAGCAATGGCCCTGAAAAGAGTCTTTAATTTTCCCTCTGAAATTTCACAAGCCAGGCCTCCATCTTCTGCACTGTTCTCAACATTATCTTCCAAGGTCCTACACATCATCTGACAGAGCTCTTAACACCAAATGGATCTTCTAGCCCAAAGTTCCAAAGTCCTTCCACAGTCCTTCCCAAAACATGGTTAGGTTGTCACAGGAATACCCCACTCTGCTGGTACCAATTTGTCTTAGTCAGGGTTTCTATTCCTGCACAAACATCATGACCAAGAAGCAAGTTGGGGAGGAAAGGGTTTATTCGGCTTACATTTCCACATTGCTGTTCATCACTGAAAGAAGTGAGGACTGGAACTCAAGCAGGTCAGGGAGCAGGAGCTGATGCAGAGGCCATGGAGGGATGTTCTTTACTGGCTTGCTCAGCCTACTCTCTTACAGAACCAAGACTACCAGCCCAGAGATAGCACTACCCATAAGGGGACCTTGCCCCCATTGATCACTGATTGAGAAAATGCCCTAGAGCTGGATCTCATGGAGGCATTTCCCCAACTGAAACTCCTTTCTCTGTGATAACTCCAGCTGTGTCAAGTTGACACAAAACTAGCCAGTACATTGGCCTTAGCTTCTGAGACAATAGCATTCTTCTTACCCCATGCGGAATTGTGAAAGGAGGAGCAGATACAGCAGAATCTTTGACTTGAACATGGTAAGCTTGATAGTATTCTGATCATCTGTTTCCTTTAGGTAGAGATGTTAAGGAGCAGCAGAGGGGAGATGTTTGCTCCGACAGTGTTTGTGGCTTCCCTTGTAGTCTATTGAATCTTTGGTATACACCTTGGATAAAGCTAGAATTTTGTCATTTCTTTTAGATGTTTCAGCTTGGTGGAGTGTTTTTTAAAAGGATTTGCTTATAATATTCTTAATTCTTTGGGGTCTCTTAAAATGTTTCCTTGTCTATTTCTGATTCTGTTAATGTGGGTTCTTTCTTTTGGCTGGTTAGGTCAGGGGTCTGCCAATCTGTTTTTTCTCCTCAGAGACCCAGCTTCTGGATTTCTTAATTCTTTGTATTGTTTTCTTTGCTTGTATTTCATTAACTTCTGCTCTGATTTCTATTGTTTCTGGCCATAGACTAGGTTTGGATTTGGTTTGTTCTTGTTCATCATAACTTTTTGAGTTGCATAAATAAGACACTTTGTAGGCCTTTTTCTTTTGTAATGTAAGTACTTAGATTTCCCTCTCAGAGTTGCCATGACTGTGACCCAGCAGTTTTGCTGTAATGGTCTCCTTTTTATTTAGTTCCAAGAAGTCTTTTTTTTTTTTTTTTTCTTTCTTGATTTCTTCTTTGCCCCATTAATCACTCAATTATGAGTTCTTTGTTCTCCATTAGTTTATGTACTTAATGGAAGTTTGTTTGCTGTTTTAAGTTTTATTGTTTCACCATGGTCAAATAGGCTATAGAGAGTTATTTCAATCTTTCTGAATCTGTTAAGAATTTTGTATGTCCCAGGATATCACCTATAGAGAAAATTCCATGTGCTAAGTAGCGTATATATTCTTTTGTGTTTGGATAGAATAATCTATAGATACCTGTTAAGCTCTGTGATCTATTAATTCTGATGTTTCTGTTTATTTTTGTTCAGATGACCTATCCATTGCAAATTGTAGGATGTTGAAATCCAATAGTATTAATGGGTAGATGTTAATTTGTTACTTTTACTTCACTAGTTCACGCTTTATTAAATCGTGTGCACCCGAGTTTGGGACACATTTGTTTAGGATAGAAATATCTTCTTGCTTAATTCTTCCTTTGATTAGAATGAAGCATTCTTCTTTTAGTCTTCTGATTATTTTAGCTTGAAGTCTATTTAGTCAAAGATTAATGGTCATCCACACTTTCTTGCTTCCTGGTTGTGTTTGACACCTACTCACTTTCAGGGGTGCCTATCTTTATTGTTAAGTTGAGTTTTGTGTAGAAAACAAACAAAAAAAGATGGATTTTATTTCTTTTTTATTTTATTTCTTTTTTCTTTTTTTGGTGCATGTCTTTAATCACTTGGGAGACAGAGGCAGGAGGATCTGTGAGTTTGAGGCTGCCCTGATCTACAGAGTAATTTCCAGGACAGGCAGGGAAACTGTCTAGAGAATCTAAAACGATATTAATGATAAAACAACAACAATGTACGGACTGGAGCGATGCTCCGCTGTTAGGAGCTTGCTGTTTTACAGAGGAGCTGAGTTTGGTTCTCAGGACCGGCTACCCTGGTGAGTCATTTACCATCTGTAACTAGCTCCAGGGGACTTTATGTCCTCTTCTGGCCTCCCCAGTCACCTGCATACACACCCTCTGCACACGTGAAAGTAAACTAAATACAAATATTTTGTAAAATATGCTGTGCTCACCAGCAAAGTCTATAAAAAGATAAGCCTTCTGTATTTATAATCCATATATAAATATATCAGAATTTGATGTACATTCATGAATTGGAGGTCATTTTCTTTGAAATGATGACACTTTTTCTAATTTATTATGAAAGTGGCTGTTAAGGCTACATGGGATTGCCAGAGCCCACTGTTTCCTTTTTTTTTTTCCTGGATTATCTCCTCCTCCTCCTCCTCCTCCTCCTCCTCCTTCTCTTACTTTTCTTTCTTTCTTTAAATTCCAGATTTTATTCCCCCCATCCACCGTTCACCCTCTGACTGTGGGTTTTATTTCTTAATCCGATCAGCAAACCAGTGTGTTTTCATTGTAGAATTGAGACGGTATGCATTCGAGTTGTTAGGCACCATTACGTCAGGCATTGGATTTGCTAGTGCCATTCACGAGCAAAGGCGAATGCTGCTTGGGCTTTGTTCGTCCTAATGGTGCTCTTTAAATATGTTTATTTTTTTTTTTTTTAAAGATTTATTTATTTATTATATGTAAGTACACTGTAGCTGTCTTCAGACACTCCAGAATAGAGAGTCAGATCTCATTATGGATGGTTGTGAGCCACCATGTGGTTGCTGGGATTTGAACTCAGGACCTTCGGAAGAGCAGTCGGGTGCTCTTACCCGTTGAGCCATCTCACCAGCCCCTTAAATATGTTTATTATAGCAAACAAAGTTAAATGAGATGTTATGCTCTTTTTCCTTAGCTTGTTCTGTTTATCAATGAAAAATTAAAGTTTAAGATTTTCATGTTTAAATCTTATTTATAATACTAAAGTTGGCCATATCCTACCTCAAGTCAATAGAAAATTACCAGGCATGTTGCATTGTTTATAATGCTATCTCTTGTATTTTGCAGATTTGAAAACAAGAAGTTCTAATATGGTACCAGATAAAAAATTACATCACAAATTAGGTAAAATAATTTATTCTTTCAATATTCCCATTGAAAACTTTATGTGCCTGGGATGGAGCCAAATGTTCTGACTGGGAGTTCCTGGTAGAGGTGGTTCTGTAGGTTAACAGTAGTCATAAACTAACGTAATCTCAAGTTACAACAATGAATCCCATTAATATATGGAGTGTAGCCTTGTTCAGATAAGATAATACCTCTAATATTCTCACACATGGGTATTATCAAATTTCTTGGCCAATGTAGAGGCTTCAGTTTTCATGGACTTCTGTTTATTTGTATAGATATCTAGAAATGATTTTTGCCTCTTAATTGAAACATTATGTTTTAAAAGTTGGCATGCATCTTTCTACTATGCTTATTGACTATTTTGAATCTTTGTTTAACTTTTGACAGTACTGCCCTCCAGCTCACCAGGTGTTCGTCGATCTAATAGAATACGTTTGAAACCTCTGGAGTATTGGCGAGGGGAACGAATAGATTATCAAGAAAGCTCCTCTGGTAAGCCGTAATTCAGAGTATAATGTCTCTTAAATGAAGGCATTATTACTCCAACTAATCATATGACAGGCCTAATTTTACACATTTATATACATTACCTCATTATGTCCCCACAGACACACACACACACACACACACACACACACACACAAACACATCTAAGAATAGGTTTCAAATTCAGGTTTGTCTCATTATTATAGAAATGCTGATTTTGTTTCTCTTTTGTGAGTAGCTACTTGACTGATTTTGTAGACATCGTCCTTTAGATATCCGAGGTTTCTAATTGCACAATGTGAATCCTTTTTAAGGTGACTTTAGTTTAATTATACGTGTGTGGGTAGGTGTGAGGATGTGCATGGAGGCAGAGTCATTGGAGTCCCCTGGAGCTGGAGTGATCAGGAGGTTGTGAGGCGCCCTGCATGGGTGCTTACAGCTCAAGGCTGGGCCTTTATAAGAGCAGTACAAAGTCTTTCCTGGCAAATCATCCTTCCAGCTCAAAAAGAAACATAGTAGGACATGAGAAAAGTAACATCTGATGGAGATGATACCTTCTCATTCTTAGCAACTCTTTTCTTTATAGCGAGTTAACAAGGAGCTAAATGTTGAAGTTACTTCCCTATTTAGATGGATGTAGTCACGTTACTGGACTCTTCAATGTGGCTTGCTGCTTTCATTACTAGTTTCTGCAGCTTCCTTTTTTTTTTTTGTTTTTAACCCTCCACTGAAAACTATTCAGGTGGTAACAAGTCGTTGAGTCTTATTTCATCTGTGCTTCTGGACTTAGAGTGTCAGAGACTCAGTTGAAATTGGGTGGATTTTTGTCATTTTAACAGCTGCAGCATGAGTGATGCTTCCCTTGGTACTTTGACATGAAATATAATATAGTTAATGTTTTGCTTTAAGCTTTTGATGTCCCCAGATATGTTATTTTTGCCTTTTCTTCTTAAATTTTAGGACGACTTGTGGTTGAAATAGTATCCCCAGCTTCAGCATCCACCAAAATAAAGGCAAAGAGAAACCTCGGCAAAGTCAACAAAAAAGTTACCAAGAAACAGTTCCAACTCGATAGCTGTGAAAGTAGGAAACCGTTCCTCTCATAACTTAGATTTCATACCTCTTAAAACTCCAGGCATAATATTCGCATCCATAAAACTCACTTTATAATGCCATACTCCCATTTTGAACATAAGACAATTCTCTTCTTATAAAAATAACTATAGTATAAATATTTCCTCACTTAGTCCTATGAACCTTACTTTTCCATATTTAAAGTATGGCTGCTGTAGACATTTAATTAACTTTTTTAGAACTTTTTTGTAATCGCAGCTCTGAGGGAATATGCAAATCACCAGTTAGTCTTTGAAATTGAGAGTTGTCATGTCTCACAGAGGTTTTGGCTTTACATTGAATCGTATGTCTTAGCATTTGAATTTTTGTTTATTAGAGTGCTACCTTATGAACAGAAAGTAGTTGTTAAGTCCTTGTCAGTAATCTTATATGTCTCCAATTACATTTTGTACTGATTGCTTTTTAATGGAGACCAGTTTTACGTAAGTATGTCCGTTTCAGTGGTATTTGTTTTACAGGGACTAAGATGAAGTTGACTCGGGATGTACCTCTGGGAGATCCCTTTCAGGCAACATTGGTAAAGGACCCAGAAACAAGAGAGCTTGTCCCCATGGGTAAGCTCAGGAACGATTCTGAACATAACAAACCATTGCATGATTGGTTTGTGTCTATGTGCTCACTCTTCTTCCTCCCCCCTCTTCCTTTTCCCCTTCACCTCGTCCTTCCCTCTCTTCCCTTCCCCTCTCCCAGCACTAAAATGTATTCCAATAACCAGCCTCCATGAGGATAATTATGGATGAGCATTGTGTTTGTAGTCTGAATTCCGGGTCAGGTGATGCTACTGCCTACCACGTGTGTTCTCTCCTTTAGTATGCCCAGGGAGTCTATAAGTGAGAAGATACGTGAAGAGCTTTCTATGAGAAATTATGGAAATTTAACTGACCTACCCCAGTATATGCTCCGTGCAGAACTAGGGCACACTATCTTCTGAACCTCTGGACACTAATAATGGCATCTAGGACGTGAAACCTTTGTGAACTTGAATGTTAATAGCATCAGTCACCCAATCAATTATTCACTTTAATGTTAAGAGCCTAGAAGCCTCATGCTATATAACATAGACAGTAAACATTTAGTTTCTGAGAGGCTATACATAATTCTAAGGAATATAGTAGTATAGGGGTTTAGGGTGTTCTTGAGTGTTTGCTGATGAAGCAGTATTTACATATAGGAAGTACTTCTCTTACTAAAAGGGACGGTGACAGTGGAGAGACAACCATATCCTAGACAGCTCTTATAAATGAGCTTTCAGTTGGGGGTTTGCTCATAGTTTTATAGGTTAGGCCATTATCATGGTGGCAAGCACAGCTGGAGGCATGGTGCTGGAGAAGTTGAGAGCCTACATCCTGATCTGTAGGCAAAGAGAGACACTGGCCTTGTCATTGGCTTTTGAAGCCTTAAAGCCCCCTGACCCCCAGACACACTTCTTCCAACAAGACCACACCTCCTAATCTTTCAAATACTGTCACTCCCTGGTGACTAAGCATTCAAATATATGAGCTTTGTGAGCCTCTGGGGGGATTTTTGTTCAGCCCACAGAACTGATAACAACTATTTCTCCAAGTCAAACAGGTTGGTTAACCTACAGGTTACTGATGGTATTGCCACTTAAATATTTCTATGAACTATTTTATATTTATCATGTTTAGATAAACTCTTAACAGAGTTATTCTCTCTTGATACACTTATTTACAAGGCAGTGAGGGTAAAATACTGAAAGGATTGTTCAGTGTGAAAACATAACTTGAACTTTTCCAGGCTAGGAAAATTTTGTTTTCAAAATTTTGTTGCTGTGTGTGAACCCCCACTCCCCAAGACAAGGTTTCTCTGTGTGGCCCTGGGTGCCTGGGCTCACTCTGTAGAGTAGGCTGGTCTGGAACTCATCTGTCTGCCTCTGTCTCTCAAGTACTGGCATTAAAGGTGTTTGTTTTCAACTTTTATCTGTTTTAATAGTTATGCATTTTCTTTATTGCATTGTACATGTGACCCTTAACATTCTCAAACATCCAGTAATGTAGCCTGGAAGCTGATGATAATGTATTAAGAGGCTTGGAAAGTTCATAAGGGCAAAGGAAACCTGAAATGACACAGTGATGAATTAGCCAAACCTTGTATTTTGTTTTTCTGTAGTGTTTACTTAACTAAATAGAAGTGTTTCTGTTTAATCATCAAATGAACAAAACCCCGCTCGCCATTGTGATGGTACATTTTTATTTTGGAACATGTTAAGCTTTGTAAAGACATGGAGCTCATTATCGTGTCCCTCCCTAATATTTGTTTCCACGGTAGCATTAGTGGTACGGTGAGATAAATAACAGAGTGTTTAGTTTGTGCCAGTCACTCTTCCCTTCTCATGCATAAACTCTTTGCTGTTCACAGAATCTGTTTAACACTCACCTTTTAAAAGAAGGAAATCAAGGCTTAGAGGGAGAGATTCAATAGTGCAGCTTATAGTCCAGGCTGAATGTGACCTTTGGCATTCTATTTCCAAAGTCAGTGATCTTCTATCTGCTTGTCTATTAATACAGATAATATTAGAATATACAGTATACAGTAATAGCATGTATGTATCATTGAGCTCTCCTGTTACAATAGGGTTTCCCGTGTATAACCCAGTTGGATTGCAGTTTGGAGTCCTTTTACCTTAGTTCCCTAAGTGCTGAGTGACAGGTTGTTACACATGTCTAGTTTGTGATTGTTTTATATGTGTATTATTATTTTTCCCCTAGATCTTATAAGACCGCGAGATACATACCACTTTTTTGTTGAGCAACATGGTTTGAAAGTTTTTAAAACATTGGATACAACATTTTTTTCTACTGGAAAATTGGTTTTAGGACCCTATGAAGAGAAAGGAAAACAGCATGTTGGCCAAGATATATTGGTTGGTATCTGTCTCCACTTATGTCTGTTTCTCTGAAGTACAACCGATGATACATTAAAATTCGATTTACTTGGTAGTGAAGTCTCATAATTACACTGCGCAAAGAAATCTTCCATTTATTAAATCTGTTGGAAGTTAGCCAATACTCATGTCAGGACTAGTAGCCAAGAACTTGGGCTGTCGCCCCTGGGTAATTAGAACAGATTAATCAACTACTGTTACATATATGTATATACTATACATATTTACATGTAATAAGAAAGGAAAAGGAAGACATGAATTTGAAAGAGAGCAAGGAGGGATAATGAATGGGAGGATTTGAAGTGAGAGAAGGGAAGGGAGAAATGATGTAATTTAATCTCAAAAAAAAAAGGAAAACATTTTAAAAAATGTTTCTTACTGCTTTAAAAATGTACAGAGTATTCTTTTCTGTTGTATTCTTATTGTGTTTCAGAACTTTGTTTCCATTTGTCTACCTGTGTCTTAGTACTCATTGAGATTAACTCTTATATTCCTGGAGTGTTTGTGTGGGTGTATGGTGCCTGTGAGCTTGTGCGTGTTTGGCTAATTTTACATAACATAAAGAGCTCTAGTTTTATTTGATGACGCAAATGATAAGATTTTTCTTTCTTATATGTTCAGTATATATTCAGTGCAGGGATCATATTGTAGCTGTGGGTTTAATCCCCCTCCCCCCCCCCCGAGGGATCTCTGTGGTATTTTCTATAGGGTAGCACAATTACATTTGTGCCAATAGGATAGAAATGTTCACCTTTTTCTGTAATCTTATCAATATTTTTTTAATCTTTAGTCTTTTGATAATAATCATTCTTTGTGGAATAAGGTGATAGATAACTTGTAATTTTATTTCCCTATTTATTAGTTTGGCATTCTGATATTCAAATATTAGCTGTTTGTACGTTCTCATTGGAAAAATGTCTATGTAGAGCTATTTCTCATTTTAAATAAAGATTATCTCAATTAAATGTTGCCAAAAATGAGAAGAGATATGCTTAGAGATGCAAGCTAACTAGATAAGGAAAATGATCTAGAAATATATGCAAGATGTCTAAATCCGCCTTTCTGCATGAGGCACTTGTTTAGTTGACATAAGATTTTTTTTTTTTTTTAATTTTTTTAGTTAAAAGTAGACCTTCAGAATCTGTGAGGAGTATTTCTCTATTTAGAGAGGTATCCTTCTGTAGAGGTAGAGAATGTAAATTACAGTCACACTCCCTGGTTCTAATCTCAGTCATTCCATTGACTTTTGAAAGTTACCTAACTTCTGTTCCTACATTCTTCAGCTGTGAAGTCACCGAAACAGCGCCTGTGTCAATATGAGGCATAAGTAAATGAACAAGACATATGAGCTCTTGCAGAGCTAAGTTCTATACTCAATAGTAAAGGATAACCATCAATAATAAGCTAGGCTCTAACTTACTCTGATATTTATTTCCTTAGTTAAATAATAGTACTATAGATTTAGTGTTTTCAAAAATGAAATTTATTTCTCAGTTTTGAAGTCAGAAATGTGTTTGTTGAAGGCATACTTCCTTCAGGAAGAGAGAAATGGGGAGAGATGGAGAGCAGAGGGGAAAGAGAGGGATGGAGACAAGGAAGGGGAGAGACAGAAAGGGAGAGGACATTCTGGCATAACTAAATTCTTCCATGATGGGCTCCACACTAATATCATCAAATTGGCCAATATGAGGTCCCCAACACATAAACAGCAGAGGGAGGACTGCTGGGTCTGGCTTCACTCAGAGAAGATGCACCTAACCCTGAAGAGACTGGCGGCCCCAGGGAGTGGAGAGGTCTGCTGGGTGGGGGTGGGAGGTAGGGACATCCTTGTGGAGACAAGCGGGTAGGGAGGAGTATGGGATGGGGAACAGAGGGTGGACCGGGAGGGGGATAAATTTTGGAGTGAAAAAAAAAAAAAAGATAAACTAAAAAAAAAAATAAATAAATAAAAAAGTAAAAATAAAACATTGTTTGACACTGTCAAAAAAAAAAAGATTTGAAAATATGAAATTTGCTGATAAACATAGTAGTAGGCACACCTAAGGTTTACAGTGCAGACTTTATATTTATTTTTGCTGTTTCAAAAGAGATTATTAACAGTATGCCTACATATGAATAAATTGTGAAGTTTGCCATTCTTGAATTTGAAACTAAAACAGCTGAAAGACTGTGAGGAATTGGGGGGGGGGGCATCATTGGGGCAGGGAGGGCATCATTGAGACACGGTTTCACTGTGTAGCCCTGGCTGGCCTGGAACTCACTCTAGATCACACTGGCCTTCAACTCAGAGGTTCACGTGCCTCTGCCAACACAGTGCTGGGGATAAAGGGGCACCGCCACAGGTTCCTTTCTTAACCTTGATGTTTAAATATGTGACTTTTATTGTTTTGTCCTTCTTCCCTCCTCACAATAGGGATCTGGCTTCTTATCTTTGGTTCATCATTCCATTTGAGAATTGTGTTGCCAGAAAACATGTAATCTTTGAAGAAGCATGTATAACTTTTTTTTTTTTTTTTTTTTTAAAGAAAAGTTTATTGCTAAAGTGGTTCTGACTTGTCATGACATTGAATGAACAAAATTAGAGCAAAAATTAATTAGGGTTTTTTATTTTATTTTATTATTTTTTTATTGCCCTAACAAAGTACCACATACTAGTGGTTTATGTAGTGGCCTCTACCCTATTTTGGCTAGTTACAGGTGGCAGGCTTGGCTGTGTCGGAAGATTGCAGGTCAGGGATGAAGACCCTGACAGCTTGTGTTCTTTTCTAAGGATGAATCTGCTGGTTGATATTATTGGAAGACTTTAGTTCCCATGTGGCTATGGAACTGTTGTGTTCAGTTTTTCTCTTTGGTTGTTAGCAGCTTTTAGAAATAGCCTATGTTCCTCAGCTTGTGGCCACTTGTCCTTACCACCAGCAACAGTGCAAAAACCTTTTGGTTAAATTTGCTCTCTTTGCCTCGGTTTTCTCTTCCTCGCTCCCACCCCCTCTCTTCCCCCCCCCCTCCCGTGTGTGTGTGTGTGTGTGTGTGTGTGTGTGTGTGTGTGTGTGTGAGTTTGTTTTGAGGCTGTGTATGAGGTAGGTTGGGTGGAGTTTTTCTTTAAGGTTTGTGTGATTAAGTTGGGTTTAGTTAAAATTAAGGATTATTTCCTGTCCCAAGGTCCTTTTGCCACATAAGATGTATTTCCAAGTTCTGCAAATTAAAATGCAAACATCCATGAAGAGTTATTTTGCCTGCTGTATTTCATTTAAGGATTTCTGTAGTATAATTGTGGTTCAATTTGAAATGAGATTTTTATTTTTAATTTTATAGGTTTTTTATGTTTACTTTGGTGACCTTTTATGTACATTACATGAAACACCTTATAACATAACTACCGGGGATTCATTCTATGTTCCTTCAGGTAAGAACTACTAAAGCATCCTTTAGATTCATATTGTTTTAGTGTCAGTGTTAGTGTATAGTTCCATTCATGTAAAAGTTACAGTAGTCAAAATAGACTACCGTGTTACTGATGCCAAAGCAGTTCAGTACAGTTTCCTTTCAAGGAAGTATATGAGTTTTTGATGTGTGAAATTCAGACAACTTTATTGCTAAATAATAAAAATGTTGAGTAGAAGTTGGGCTACATTTTACGCTATAAGGGAAGTTATTTTTGCAGTGGTATTTCCTATGACATTTGATAGCCCTTTAATTTTGACCAGTATAGCATAAAAGATTACAAGTCATTGGTAATAGGTATTTTAATTTATTTTCATGTTTATTCTTTCATTCAGTAAATAAGATTAACAGTGTACTGTGGTACCAAGTATAGCTTTTTAAGTTTAACATAAACAAATGGAAAAGAGCGAGAACGAGCCCACATTTAGAAAGCGCACATTGCGATGACTGTGGTAGCTGTTGGTACTCTGGCCTGTTGTGGTGCTGGGACGTGGACTGAGATCCTTTTCTTATTGCTGGGCACGTGCTCACTGAGTGCTCCGCCAGCCCCATACTCTGTAGGTTTTCATGGATATCGACTTTATATAGAGAAAGTCATGGTGATATTTCATGCAAGTAAACCTGTCATAAGTGACACTATCTGACAGTCTGTCAAAATTACTAATTAAAAATAGCATTTGGCTTTAAAAATTATTTTACCCTTACCTGTGTATGTGTCTGGTTTATAGGAACCCATGGCATTTTTAAAGATTATTTAAAGATTGGTTTCAGAATGTTTTTCTCTTCTTGCACACATTTTAAATTTAACTCTGCCTTTGTAATATAGTGAAGTGATAGGAAATTTGTTTTTTCAGATTCTCACTGAATCAGGTGGTGATTAATTTTTGTGTCTTTGGATTCATGCAGTTAAATAAGTTGCTTTAAGTTAGATAACTGTTTCTGTTTCATATTACATACTTGTATGTGTTAAGTGCTGAATACTCAAAAAGAAATGATTCTTGTGGGGAGAAATATGTCTTTTTGTTATTTTACTTGAAATAATTATATTTTATTGTTTACTTTTAGGTAATCATTACAACATTAAAAACCTCTTGAATGTGGAAAGTTCTCTTCTTTTTACTCAAATAAAAAGGTGAAATAAATGTGCATGTATATAAAATAGATTGTTTATATGTAAATTTTTATAAATATTATTTTAAAGTAAAATTTTTGTTTAGTTTTGTATTAATCATTTCATACTCCTTGTTAAACATTTCATAATCTTGTATGTATCTTTTGATTTTTCCTTGAGTGTAAATACTATGTTTAGTGATGACCATTTTGTTGGTATTGCTTTGATAATATTGAAAAGAAAAAAAAAACAAAACACCCCTGGCAGTGGGCAGAGTGGCACCTTGTTTGTGGTGGTGTTCTTATATCAGTCAGGGGCAGAGCACATGGCAGTCCTTTGATCATCCTAGTTTGATGCCTGGCTTGGTGGCCAAAGCTGTTTCATGCCTAGGGCGCATAAAATCCTGACACTCTTCTGTTACTACTATTCAAGCCTAGTGATTACTGTGAAGCAAGCATCTGAACCAATATACAAAAGGTGGTTATGGCATAAGGAGACTACATGGGTGCCTCTTGTCGTGCCTGTATGGGGGCACCAATGTGCATGCTGAGGTGCAAAAGTTGCAAATGGGAGCTCCCCATATCATCGTGAGCACCCCTGGCAGGGTATTTGTATGCTTAACTGGAGATACCTGTCCCCTAAATACATCAAGATGTTTGTACTGGATCAAGCCGATGAAATGTTAAGCCATGGGTTCAAGGATCCATATTCCAAAAGCTCAACAGCAACACACAGGTAGTTTTGTTGTCTGCTACAATGCCTTCTGACATCCTTGAGGTGACCAAGGAGTTCATGAGAGACCCTATTCAGATTCTTGTCAAGAAGGAAGAGTTGACCCTGGAGGGTATCTGCCAGTTCTGCATCAATGAGGACCGAGAGGAGTGGAAGCTTGACACATTGTGTGACACTGCCCATCACCCAGGCAGAAATCTTTATCAGTACTAGAAGGAAGGTGGACTAGCTCACTGAGAAGATGCACGCCTGGGAGTTCACTGTTTCTACCATGCATGGAGATAAAGGATGAAAAGGAGGTCGGTTTGGCTGTAAGGGTGTGGCTATTAACATGGTGACAGAAGAAGGCAAGAGAACTCTTCGAGACATTGAGACTCTCTACAATACCTCCATTGAAGACATGTCCCTCAACGTTGCAGACCTCATTTGAAGGGCTGTCCTACTACCTGACCCTAGCCCAGGGTTCAGTCCTGGGGTTGGGGGTGGGGGTGGTGAGGAACAGCTAGAGGGGTGAGGGAAGGGAGCCAAGGGATGGACATCTTGTTTTTGTTTTTTTGTTTTGGTTTCTCTCTCTCTTTCTCTCTCTCTCTCTCTCTCTCTCTCTCTCTCTCTCTCTCTCTCTCTGAATAAATGTCACTTTTTGAGGCAAGAAAAAGAAAAAAAAAAACAACAAAAGAAACTAAAATCACTGTTCCCACAATATAAAACACATCTGCTATAAAAGAGCTGATTAATATGTCCATTCATTTGCAATAGTTGGTTTCAAATAATAAATTTTAAATTGTCGGTCATTAAATAATCTAATAGAGAGCTGTGATAAATGTGTTGAACTAATTTCCATGGACTGCTGTAACAAAGTGATTTAAACCTATGGGATTTGTTTATGTATTTTTGATCTTGATGTTTTAAGGTTTGAAATGAGAATTTAAGGTGTCCTCAGCCATGCTGACTTACTTCTGTAGAAGGGAATCATTTCTTTTTTCTACTTTTTTATATGCTTCCTATCTTTGTTTTTCCTTGTAACTTGAACACTTCAATCTTTACCTCTTTGTCAATGTCTTACTTTTCTATTGCTGTGATAAGATTACCATGATTAATCCAAATTATGTAAGGAAGCATATATTTGAGGCTTATAGTTTCAGGGTATTAGTCCATTATTATGTTACTGGGAGATCTTACATGTAGATCTGAGAGACCAATTTTTTTTTAAAGATTTATTTATTTTTATATATGTGAGTACACTGTCGCTGACTTCAGACACACCAGAAGAGGGTATTTGATCACATTACAGATGGTTGTGAGCCACCACATGGTTACTGGGAATTGAATTCAGGATCTGTGGAAGAGCAATTAGTGCTCTTAACCTCTGAGCCATCTCACCAGCTTGAGACCAAATTTTTTGGGTTCAGATTCCATCTTAGAAAACCTGACTTAAGTTTAAACTCAAGTAATCTAATAGGCCTGTTCCCCTGGGACTCCCCCAATTAGATGCTCGCCAGGCTAGGAACACTCACCTCTCGCTTGCCAATTTCTGTAAAACCTTGTCCTGATGAATGCTCTGGGCTTTTCTCCACCTGAACCACTGTATGCATTGCATTGATGGTGAGCCCCAAGCTTGAGCTTATGAATAAAGACCCTGGTGTGATTACATTGGGTCTTGGTGGTCTTTTGGGGTCCATGGATGTTTCAGCACAACAGATCCATAAGCACAAGCTAGAGAGAGCTAACTGGGAATGTCATTTGCTTTCGAAACCTCTGGGCCAGCTCCTAGTAACACACCTCCAACAAGGCCACACCTCCTAGTCCTTCCCAAACAGTTTTACCTGCCATCAGCTATGCAGATTACACTTCTGCACTTAGCCTGAAGCCCAGTAAATACTGACTGATTGCATGGGGGCAGTGATAATGGTCTGTTTATGGTGATACAAGACCCACCTTATCATGAGGAGGTCAGGAATTCTCTGGGTCCAGTTTATTTCTTTAACAGTCTGATTGAATCAGGCTACTTGCTTAAAACTTTGTCTTTTTCCTGTTGCAATTCTGGTGGAGCCTTTGTTTATGTGCCAGTCTTGTGGAAGTGAGAGATGTGCGGGCTAGGCTCTGCTATCTCCTGATTGCCCCAGCCTGAGAAACAAATGCACGGAAAGTAGGAACCCCTTGCTGAAGATACCACACCTTTCAGGTTCAGGACTTGGAGGGATCAAGATAGAACTGATGATTCCTGGGGACTAGCTCTCATACTGCCAAGTGGAGCTAGGCAAGTTGCCAAGGGAGAAGTGGAATCTGTCTAGCCATAAAGCCTGCCAATCATCACCAGCATGGGGTGATGCTTCAACAGTGGCATGTGTGTCCTGAGGATACCCAACAGCCAACTAGCTAATAGCACTTAAGGTCTGCGCAATAGGAGGGACACATGACTGAATTGGTAAATGTAGTCCACTATCCATGGTTGGTGAGGTCAAGGACCCCAGAGGAGAAACTATACTTGCTCCTCTTTGTAGACTAGGATAGTGTCTGTGTTCTACTTCTCCTCACAGATAAGTGTAGCTCCCATCCCTCATCAAAGAAATTTCTTTGGGTAGCCAATGAAGACTATTAGAGAAATTCACAAACCCCTCAAAATGCAGAAGACAACTGACTATGTGGTGCTTGTGCCAGATTGATAGGTCTTCAACACAACTACTACAATAGGGGACACTGAGGGACACAGGGAGGAAATACTGTAGGAACTAGAGGTCCAGGATGTCTGCTTCAAGATAAGGCCTTCTATATATGATAGGAAAGTGCAGCCATGAAATCTTGACAACATGCTGGCTTCTATAGGCATGTGCCAACATACCTACACTTGTGCGGTACTAGGGAATTAAGTCAACTTGACACAAAAATCACCTGAGAGGAGGGAACCTCAAGAAAATGCCTCCATAATATTAGGCTGTAGGCAAGCCTGTAGGGCATTTTCTTAATTAGTGATTGATGGGGAGGGACCAACCCATTGCGGGTGATATCATCCCTGAACTGGTGGTCCTCGGTTCTATAAGAGCTGAGCAAACAATGAAGAGCAGCAGTCCTTTGTGGTCTTTGTAGTAGTTCCTGCCTCCAGGTTCCAAAACCCCCTCACTGCTTTTGATGATGACTGCTACCTGGAGCTGTGATTGAAATAAAACCTCTGCTCAAGTTGCTTTTGGTCACGATGTTCATTACAGCAATTGAAACCCTAGCTGAGACTGGTTGGTTCCAGCATAATGGGCTATATAGTAGGCTACATTTGTGACAGACATGACCATATTTTGGGGAGGATTTTAGAAGGACTTTGGAACTTTGGGGCACTGAGTGTTGCAAGCTCACTGGGGATTTCTGTAGGAAGCTGGAAGATAAGAACGTTGAGAGCAGTGTAGAAGCTAGAGGCTTGGCTTGGGAAGTGTCAGACAGAAGTTTAAAGACTAGTTGTCTGCACTGTCTATTAAACTTAACGGGGCTTTGTTTATCTATCTATCTATCTATCTATCTATCTATCTATCTATCTATCTATCTATCTATCTATCTAACTATCTATCTATGAATGAGTACACTGTAGCTGTCTGCAGACACACCAGAAGAAGGCATCAGACCCCATTACAGAATGTTGTGAGCCACCGTGTAGTTTCTGGGAATTGAACTCAGGACCTCTGGAAGAGCAGTCAGTGCTATCTCTCCAGCCCTTAACTGGACCTTGTAAATGATGCTAAAATTGGAACCTCCTAAAATTGGAACTTCGAAATATTTAAAGTTTGTCTTATATGCATTTTGTTAAGGACTATTTAGAAAACATTCATCCATCCAGTTACTTGGTCATTTTAGAAGAATAAGGGTCAGAGATCATAATGGAGAGATGATTAATTTCTCTGTGAGGTGGATGGTCAAGCTGCACAGGTTATGCCTATTGAGATCATCTAGAGCCCCCATTCCCACTGAATTTAAGAAATAAAAAAGATGTGGCACACGCCTTTAATCCCAGCACTCGGGAGGCAGAGGCCAGCCTGGTCTTACAGAGTGAGTTCCAGGACAGCCAGAGCTATACAGAGAAACCCTGTCTCGAAAAACCAAAAAAAAAAAAAAAAAAAAAAAAAAAAAAAAAAAAGATGAAAGTGTTCAACTAAAACTAGAAGTTTTATAGAGAAAGACTGCATACTTGATGGTATGCATAACTGACAGTTTATATCTCTGAAAATACTTTTTGGGACNTGAAGAACAAGTGTATGATCTGGGAAGACAATTTAGATAAAGAAGAAAAGAGATTTTTCTATGTGACAAGCACCCATACATATACTCACACATCAATTATTTTGAGATACTGTCTTATGTAACCAAGGCTGGTCTTGCACTCTTAATCATTCTTCAGCTTCTTTGGGAATTTTAGGCACATGGCACCATATCCAGTACAAGAACAACTTCAGTGTTTTGAAAACTGCAAAGTCCCCACATGTAAAATTCGTATTGCTGCTAAGTATGTTATGTTTGCTGTGCATAAAATGAAATTTTCTATAAATGTAAATGTTGGGGTACATTGCATGACTGTATTCAATTCAATTGCTAAACAAGCAGAGAGCTGAGTATTAGCCAGGTCTTGGTATTGATGTTCTTGTGGCCATCACTGGCCTCATGTTTTGTAAACATCCTTCCTTACTTGTTGATTTGCTTTAATAAAGATCTGATGGACAATAGCTAGACAGGAAGTAGAGGGAAGAACCTCCATGCAGAGACAGGTTCTTTGGGAAAAGAATTGAGAAACAGGAGATTTGCCAGCTGGCCTTGGAGGTGGTTGGAAGTGAACAAGAGCAAAGAGAGGTAAAGAACTAGCCCCAAGGTGGGACTTAGGGCTAGAATAAGTCAGTCAATTAGATTGAGCTAGCTGGAGTCTGGCCAGCTAAATAAAAATTATAAATATTATAGTCCTAAGGTATAATAGAAGTCTCTGTGCCATTATTTAACTGCTGTTGGGTCCAGAAAGTCCTGCTGTATGTATATATGTGTGTGTACATACGTGCACATATATGCATATTTGAGTTTATATACATATATGTATATATACCTACAGGATATGTGTGTGGTGCCTATCATTGATATTTATTTACAATTATAATTTTTTTAAAGATGTATTTATTTACTTTATGTATATGAGTACACTAGCTGTCTTCAGACACACCAGAAGAGGCCATTGGATTCTGTTACAGATAGTTGTGAGCTACCATGTTGTTGCTGGGAATTGAACTCAGGACCTCTGGAAGAGCAGCCAGTGCTCTTAACCTCTGAGCCATCTTTCCAGCCCCAATTATAACATTTTTGGTTGTGGCAATTAAAAAGAAAAGTATGATGAGAAGGAACATGGACAGTGAATAGATAGTATTTAGATAGAGCTGGTGAACTCAGCTCAATAAAGGTTAGAATGTGCTATTGGGATAGCTCATCTGGTAAAAGTTCTGGCCTAGTCTGGACAAAGTCTGGAATTTAATCCTTAGCACCACATAAAACCAAACTTGGTTGCACACAGTTGTAATTCCAGCACTCAAGAGTTGGAGGCAGAAGAATCAGAAGTTTAAGGTCACCCTTGGTTACATAGTGAGTTCTAGGCCACATCTGTCTTTCTATATTGCCCTAAATAAAAGACTCAGATCCCTAAAAGAGACTTTCCAATGTACCCTAAAGTCAGCCCTCTGAGATCTGCCCATGTTTACTCTGTTTAAGCCACAATGTCTTATTTTCATGTCTTAGAATCTGTGAGATATACTGTTCAACCTCCAGCATCTCTCCTCAGTGGCCACCTGTATAGCCTCTTCACTGTAAGAGGGAAAGTTAGCTTGAGTGACCCTAATTTTCTATCCTCAGTATCAGAAATACTGAAGTCTACCAATAATTCTGGGTCCTAAGTTAACTATTTGGTGCAACTGAGACGTTGTTCATATTCTTCCCAGAACAGGACATCCTGTACTACTTAAGTCCCATGATCCCAAATATTGTCAGGGCATAAAATCCAGAGGCCTTTAAGGCCCTGCGGCTGCAGTGCAGTGTGTCCTGCTGCTGCAGTGCAGTGTGTCATGCACATACTTCAAGACTGCTTTGGGCAAGCAGCTGTGAAGGGCTGGCTATGCTTACTGCCTGTCTCCTTTGCTTTTGTTCTTGTCTGGCTGTTCTGTTTCATCAGTCAGGTGTTAGAGATGGGCCTTTGCGTTCTCCTTTCTGTCTGTGCTCCGTGGGCACAGTTTTACTTAAAGCCTTCCTTGACTAATCTTTTTAAATTGGCACACTTCCTGAGCACACACAAGAATGCTTTTCCTTCATTCCCACAACACTAAGCAGATTTTAATTTCTGATTTTTTTTGTATTGTGATGGTTTGTTTCCTATTTTTAAAATGCTTCCCAAATTAAATGATTTTTTAAAAAAATTTTCTGTTACTATTTTAGGATTTATTTCTATTCCGTGATACGGCAAGCCTAAGCAACCTGGGGAGACAAGAGTTTATTTTACTTTACTCTTCCAGGTAACGCTATAAAGTAGGAACTCAAGCAAGGCAGTAACCTGGAGAGACAAGAATGGAAGCAGGAGCCATTGAGGACTATGGCCTTTTGGCTTGCCATCTCTTGCCTTGCTCCATTTTCTTACAGCATCCAGGAGTACTGGCCCATGGGTAGCACCATCCACTATGACTGGACCCCCCACATCAATCAGTTGTTAACAAAATGCACTGCAGACTTGCCTACAGGCCAATCGTATAACGTCATTTTATCAATTGAGAGTCCTTCCCGAATGAGTATAGCTTGTGCCATGTTGACATAAAACTAGCCATTCCAACGATGGTGGCAAAAACATAAAATGTGCTTTTAATGTTCATTTGTTGAATTTATTGAGCTAACTTGAGTACTGGGTCTCTCCTCAGTGTGGTTTGAATTCACATCTCTATCCTAAAGTTGTGTTAGAAGCTTAATCTCTAATCAAGGGAGGTGAGACCTAATTGCAGGTATTTAGGTAAAGAGAGCCTTACTTCCTAAAGTAAGTATGAGCGTTGTGAGAGTTTGAGGTATGGGTATAGTTTTCTCACCCATGTGATGATCTGAGTATGCTTGGCCCAGGGAGTGGCACTATTAGGAGGTGTGGCCTCCTCCTCCTAACCATGTGGGAGCCAGCCTTCAGATCAAGATAGTTTCTACCGTGATGACACTGGACTGAACCTCTGAACCTCGAAGCTAACCCCAACTAAATGTTTTCCTTTATAGGAGTTGTCATAGTCATAATATCTCTTCACAGCAATGGAAATTCTAAGACATCGACCCTTGCTATCTTATGACACAACAAATAGGCTCTCACCATATGTGGGCCACTGATTTGGCATAATGAGCCTAATTATTTTGTGTTTGTTATGGCTTATTTGGCATGCTGTACTTTATTGCAGAAACAGAAGAAGAACTAAGACACTCCTATAATTTCATTTCCTGGATTTTTCTCTGCGTTTCCTCATTTTTGGCCTGTATGCCAACATTGCTCCCCTGGATTCTTTTCTGTCCTTCAGTTCTGAACTTTGGCTTTCAGACCTTGTCTAATGATTGATACCTGAGTCTTGATATTTATTATCCAGAAGTTGTGTCTGCCTTCTTGAGGACACTATCACTTCCTGTTGGATCATCAACCTGTATTCTTCCCTGTCTCTTCTTTCCTCCCACCCCTAGTCTCACACCCAGGCCACTCTTGGCAGCTTGTCTTGATACATCTGCCATGGAATCTGTCTGTTAAACAAGTTGTCACTCAGCTCAAAATGCTAGCATATTGAATGATCCCATTTACATTGCAAGTATTCTTGGCCCAACTGGATTAAGGCCATTGCCATACATATTTTTGGAATGTTTTCTTTTTTCCTCCTCACCAGAAGAGGGAGAGGCAATAAGAGCGGGAGGATAAATGAACATTTGGCAGAGCAATTATATGATAAGCCCAGGAGACTCCCCAGTCAGCATGGTTCTCTTTATAGAGAGCCGGCAGGGATTCCTTTGCTTTAATTTATGGAGCTGAACAAGTAAGTGCTGTGCTACAGATCTCTAGTTCTGGGACACCATCACCTTGGCCAATAGGATGCAACAGAAGTGACAGCGTGCCAGATTTGAGCTTAGACATGAAATCTTTGAATATTTCTCAGGCTAGTTCCAAGTGTAGGCCTCAATGTGGAAAAAAACATGTTTGCTTTTCCATGAAAATAAAAGTGAAGCTAGTCCACTTAGTGAGAGTGCACATGGAGCACAGAACAACTGTGTCAGCTGAGGCCAAGCTAGGCCACCTAGCTTCAAACCTAAAAAACTGTAGAGCTGAATCCTGAACTCTTGAAGACTTGCCTGCCTAAGGCCGGCTCAAGGTAATGACCTACAGAATTCTATTTAACTTAGGTTTGTCATTGGTTCTTATGTATCTGATATAATACACGACTAACCATCGGGTTACTAATACAACAGTTGACTGAGGCAGAATGGAAGTCTATTCTAGTGAATTCATTTATGCTTCCAAGTCTGAGAAAAGTTGGACGGTCATTGGTTAAGGATGGATGTTTTTGCAGTTCACTGTTGAGTTGGAGGTTATATAGAAAAATGATAGACTTGTTTTAACTGAGTTCCAGGTTTTTTTTGAAGGGTTAATTCTGGTAATCCTTTATGGAACCATGCAAAAACCTAGAAACATCTTTGTTTTCGATGTCCTGTGCAAGTTAGGTTATAATTTAAGACTATGATGGAAATTAAATTGCACGAGGAGTTAAAGAATTGAGATTTTCATGACCTCAGCACCAACATTTCGAACCAGTGCATAGGACTGCCAGTGAGCTTTCTTTCAGCTCTCTCCTTGCTAGCAGTTTGAAGTGAGGAAAATAAAGGGAATGGCTAATGGTACAAATACAAGGGAAGTTAATAAAAGAACAATGTCAAGAGTAGAACCACAGTGTGTTATCTTCAAGTTAAGTGACCTAATTGTGCTGATTGAATTCTCTAAGGGTGTCACTGTTGTTGTGAAAAAGGATCAGCACACTGACTTATAAATAGAATTCCGAAGAGCTATGCAGATTTCAGCTCTGTATATACACAGCTGTCTCACATAACTTACAAACAAATGTATGGGAAACATTCTCTCTCTCTCTTTTTTTAGAAGGTTATAGAGACATAACATTTGGGCATCTGGTATTTGAAAACAAAATGCAATCATCTTTTAAGTGTTAGTGTTGCGTACACATACAAATATTGTAAACTGGCATAGCTATACAACGTACACCTCCCAGCTTTTATAGAAAGAGCTGCGCGTAACACATTGCAGTGTGAGAATTAAACCACAAGATGGCAGAACAAGATCTCCAAGGACTAGCTTTTGCTTGCTTACTTTTCTTTTGCCTAAAGTAGAAGTGCAATTAAACCTGCCATTCATTCATTGCAAGGGTTAATTAGCTAGACATAAAATACCATTTCCAAAATTATTTTAGCTTTTTAATAATTTGCATTTTATTTTTGTCCAAGAGGAGCCAGGATTGAGAATTTACCTTGGCAAAAATAAATCTACTTTTTTTTTTTTTTTTTTTTTTGGGTTTAAAGACTTGACTTTAACATTCAATGCCTCTTGCAGAAGTCAGTTATACTAAGATGACTGGAAATCAAAGGAAGATATGTATTTTATGTTTTTGCTCCTAAAGTTAATATAGGAAGAACCGATTTGGGTAAATGAAGCCTCTTTTGTTGAGTGAGTTTGGAAAATGTGATTATCCACTTCCAATTATAGCAGAGGCAGGTTAGATTAATGTAGGAAGGAGGGCAGGAAGAGGACTGATGACAGAATACATGAACTGGAGACCTGCTGATGCATTTTTATGGTCTTCTTGGACATCATCTCTTAATGTCCTCTGATTTGAGGGGAGAATTCTTGTTACCATCTTTGGATTCTTGTAGAACTCAAACCTCAAAATAGCTCGGTAATATCTGGGTAGTAATAGCTGGGTAATATCTGGTAGTAATAGATTACCTGGTTAGTATGACAAGCAGCAAAAGTCATGTCAGTTAGGATAGTCCAGTCCCAAGTCCTTATAACTCCTGAGCACATGCTAAATGACAGCAGAGCTTTAATCCTATTGTTTGTGCAAAGCCCCTGCATTCTGGAGGTGGGGTCAGGAGGGGTAACTTGGTGAGTTTCAGATTAGCTTGGGATACATAGGACCCTGTCTCAAACAAACAAGCTAACAGCAGAGCTTTAATTTTTTTACTCTAGCAGAAAACATGTTCTAAATGTAATGCGATACAGTATAATATATAATAATGAATAATGTGACCAGGGAACAGCCAGCTGCATGGCCAACCTGCAGATGGAGCCACCACAATGTGTAAGTATGTGGTGGCCAGATGGGAGAGAAAGAGAAGTGGAGCAGCTTGAGCATTATGAAGAGAGATGGAACTGGAGAATCGAGGGTGGAGAGGAGCCTGCTGTGAGTGGCCAGCCCTGACATAGGGTCATGGTGAGGTCCCAGCCTGAGCTGCCGCTACATCTGAGGACTATGTCTGAGTCTGTGGCTATGCAGTGACAGCGGTTGGTGTTGATGTCTGTGGCTCATTACCACTAGAGAACACAGGGATGTCCCTGGTTGGGGCAGCTGCCAGGGACCATGTAGATGTCCAAGGGTTATACAGAACTGCCCTTCCCATCACTGGCTCTATCTCTCACTGCTGGCAGTACTCAGGAGAATGGGCCCCGTGCCTTGCCCAGGCAGCAAAGTGGAGCTGACCCTGGTGGCTGGGGTGTACGTGGGCTGACCTCAAGGACATGAGTATGGAAGAGCTGACCCCGTCACTTATCTGATGTAGGGTGGCTTAAAGTCCCCTCCCTACCTATGGCATTTGGGAAAGATGCCCACAGGGTCATGAGAGTTGGTGAGCTGGTCCGGTCCCTCACAGGCTGCAGCACTTGGGAGAGTGGGCCTTTGCCTTGACTGGGCAGCACAGTAGAGCCGCTCTGGAGGCATGGGTGTGGGTGAGCCATCCAGGAAGGCATGAGAGCAGGAAAGCTGATCCTGCCTCCTGCTAATGGCAGCATTGGGTGGCCTAGCCAGAGCAGTGCTGGAGTGCTCGCCCTGGTGGTGCAGACAAGAGAGATTTGGTGGGTTGACCAGCTCTGCTACCACCCAGGCCCAGATGCAGGACTCTGAGATGGCCCACCCCCAAATCTATATCATCTGGGAATGCTTGGGAAGAGTAATAGGGTCAGTCCTGCTGATCCAGAGCTGCAGGATCTCCATGACACAGGGAAAGGACAGGATAACTAGGAGGAGCCCCAGTGACGATCCAATATTGATGGTGTCACAGAACCAAACCAATGACTCATTGTAATGAACACTTCTAAGTGACGATGTGTGCACAGAGGGGACTTTTGTGGGACACACTGTGACATAGTACAGCTTCCATGGTGAGACGTTTTTTATTCTCTCTTCTGTTGTTTTTTTTTTTTTTTTTTTGGTGGGGGGGGAATAGGAGAATGTTGCAAGGTCAAAAAGATTTGAGGGGACAGGGATATGAGTGGGACTGGGAAGCATGATGTGAATCTCACAAAGAATCAATTAAAGTTTTAAAAAATAAGATTTTGTTTGTTTTTATTATTTTGATATCTGTTGCTGGAAACCAAATGTGAAGTATTTGCTTTTACAAAGTAAGGCCCGTGATCTTACATGGCCAGTAGGTGGCACTCCAATCTTGTTTATTATAATGACTCAATTTATGATGGATTCTTTAACTTTATGGGAGTATGGAAAGTACATAGGTCATATCTAACTTATGGGACCTCTGGCAATTATGCCTCAGTTGTCCTAAGAAGCCCCAGTGAAAATGGATAAAAATAATTTAAGGATTAGAGCTAAAGGGCTGAAAGGAAGATTTGGGCATTTGTTTTTCCTCTGGGAGTACCTTGAGTATGTAAGCTCTTTACAAACTGTCAAATTATTCAGTGCAGGGAATTTCAGTCCTTCATCTTAGAGCTCATAGGGAGGTCTCCAATTATTTCAAAATATCACAACAATCCTTTGAAGTTATTTAATTCTACGAATAAATGTAGATTTCAATGATTTTAGGAAAGAAAGGAGGCACCTTGCTAATTTATGAAGAAGTGAGCCCATACGTATAATCTCAGCACTCAGGAGCCAAGGCAGAAGAACCCAGAGTGCAATGTCTACACTCCATGAAACCTCTGCCTTAATAAGAAAGGAAGGAGGGAGGGAGGAAGACAGCAGCAGCGGCAGCAACTGCGAGAACCATCCCTTTCCCACCTAAAATATCTCCCTCACCTGGGCATCGCACGTGTGCTCCACAATAGAGCCAGCACTGGACGCTTACCACACAGAAGGACACAACAGCATTTATCAACAGTGCCTCATGTCCCCAATCACCTTTCCTTTCCAAACAACAACTGAGCAGATAGAAACAGAAGAGAGGGCAGAGGAATTAAATGATAGACAAGGGAAAAAAATAGTAAGACCCTTTCATGTTTATATGCAATTAAGAACAAAAAAATCATGAAAAGGAAAAAAATTTAAAACTTTTTTATTCTTCCATATGCTGACTGCAGTTTTCCCTCCCTCTCCTTCCCCAGCCTAACCCATGGCCCCAGTACCTCCCCTTTATCTATAAGGATGCATGACCAGAAGAGATGTTGAAGTGTAGCAGAAAAGTAACAACTCAGCTGAGTTTTGAGCACATTTATCTCATCCATTCAGTCAGTCACTCAACAAGTACTTACTTGGTCAGCTCTCATTGAGGACCCGAGAAACTATTGAGGGCTGGAGAGATGGCTCAGCGGTTAAGAGCACTGACTGCTTTTCCAGAGGTCCCGAGTTCAATTCCCAGCAGCCACATGGTGGTGACTCACAATCATCTGTAATGGGATCCAATGCCCTCTTCTGGGTATGACTCCATGTAGGTGACCACGCTCAGGGGTGCCCCCTCCCCAGGAACAATTAGGCAACACAAGCTGGACCTGATGAGCAGAGGAGAGAAAATGCCAAAGTCCTGTGAGTCAGGAAGGGAGGGTGTAGAGAGTGGATGTGGGGGGAGTTAGGGGAGGGAGGTAAGTATGCTAAAATGCATAATATAAGATAATATAAGATTGTCAAAGAATTAATAAAATTATCTAAAATGGGAACTATGTGTTGACAACCTTCACAGCAGACGTTAATTATGTTGCAATTCTTGACTTTCTGGCCCAAGAGGCTTTGGCTAGCTACAGAGAAGGGCTTGTTTTCCTTCTCATGCTCCCTTAATTTTCCCTGTCTTTTTTCCCTGCCTCAACACAGTTGCTAAAGGCTTATGATCTTGAAAAATGACTTGTCCTCCAAAACTTATTAGTTAGCAGCTAACATCGACGTATCTGCCTCTAATGTAGGTTCACTGATTTGCTGCATTTTTGTTTGCTCAGATATGAATAGCTTCAGTGAGGAGTTGCTGCGGTGGGTCTCTTCCCACAGAGCAGCAGAAATGATGGTGCTTGAGGTTTTTAGTGAAGCTGGAACGCCCTGTGACAGACGTTCTGCTTTGCAGAGGTGCCACGCCCATCAGCCTGTCCTCTCCGACTTTGGAGGTCGAGAGCTATCACTTGAGCGCGTAAGCTGCCATCACAGCACACTCTCGATGTGCTCCAGTCTTGTTGCATAGTTCAAAAGAGAGAATGTCTGCTGGAGAAGTGCTTTGCAACGTGTAAAGTGCTGGTTAAACGTGGGTACCATTATTCTACTCAGGAAGAACACTTAGCTCATTGCTTAGCAATGGTGGGGCAAACAGTGTCACTAAATAAGACAATATAATGGTCTTAAGCGGCTCTAATTCCGTCTCTCTCTCTATTCAAGCACACAATTGCATTCTAACACTTCACAGACAGCCTGAAATGGGTCCTGTGGAGGCTGATAAGGAAAATTAGAACGAGGAGCTATTTGAGGCCTCATTTTAATAACCAAGTCAAGGAGCAGGCACTTTAATACTGGAAAGGAGGAACACTTTCTCTTAGTCCTCAGCAGGATAATGACTCCATTACCAAGTGTGCCTTCCATAATAAAGGATTCAGCTTAGTAAGGAGAAAGATGCCATCTTTCCATGGGTAAAAGCAGACAGTTAGGATGTATGGAGAACTGTCATTTTCACAGACTTACAAACACAAAAAACCCTGAAATCTTTGGCTATAATGGGCCTCCGTTTCACAAATACCTGCTGGGTATCTATGCCTTTTGATTCAATTTTCCTTTGTTTGAATGGATTCTTGCTGACTTTCTTCATTATATATGTGTGTGTAGATGTGCACTTGTGATTGAGTTTTAGTGTGAGAGAATACAAAGGTGGTGCTTTTGTAGGAACACCAGAGAGAAGCCCAATTCTTGGGTTCATGTGAGAGTGTGCACGTGCATCAAAGCAGGCACATTTTTTCTTTCTGTTAATACTGAATCTCAGTGAGCAATGGTCTGAAAAGCTTGAAATAAAAAAGTTAAGTGCTTCGAAATGGAATGTTGAGAGCACCATTGAGACCTACCACCCAGTGCCTGGAACAGACCAGACATTCAGAATATTTATGGCAAAATGAACAAATAAGTGAGTGACAGCTTCATTCTACAGTGACAAGAAGGGGGAAAAAAGCTCTAATGCTTAGCTCCTTAGCCCAGACCCTACTACTTTTAGAGTTTTACACAGGAGGAGTGTTCTGTTCTGATGTCCAGTGTTCCTAATGATGATATATTTTTTTCCCATTAGCTTCAAATTTATAGCTTGCTCTTAAGTCAATGAGTCAGTAATAGAAAATGCTTGTGGAGGAACAATCTGCCATCTTCCATGTTGAGGTTCTCTTCCCCATGGTCTGAATGTGTCTCCTACTAAGAAAGGCTATGTGTTGAAACCTAATGACTGAGTCAAGAGAATTTGGAGGTAGGGGTCTCTGTGGGGAGACCAAGAGTTGAACCCTTATCAATGACCTGGCTGTACTGGTGCGAAAGGACAGAGAACTGACTTGTCTCCTTCCTGTGATCAAACAGCCAGGTGCAATCTAGATTTACCAGACACCTAATCTACTGGTGGGTTTGCCCTTCACAGCTCCAGATCTGCAGAGTGTGAGTTTCTATGCTGCCTCAACAACATTTTGGAAGAGTGCCCACATGACTGAGACATTCTCCAGTATATGTAGTCTGTGTATACAGGTGTTTCTGAGGTCATACAGTTACCAGGCGATACCTGGATATACAACGGGATTTTTGTTTGGATCTTGGTTAGCTTCTTACCTGGGTCTCTGACTGGAACAAGTTATTTAACTTTTGTGGACCTCCTTGTAAAAGCTGGCTAAGAGCAGTTCTTTCTTTTATAAGATGGTTGGGAAAACATTGAATAGGTGTATAGAGAGAATGTCCATTTCTTTTTTTTTGATTCAATACTAAGTAGTTTCTAAAGTTAACAGGTGGTTGCTTATGTGACATGGAATGGCATCTGTAAGTACCCATTATTCTCCACCTCTTCCCTTAGAGTCTCACACAGCATCCTTTGCTGACAAGGGCAGTCTTGCATTAAGGAGGAAAGCTGAGCAAAAGTAGGCAGCCCAGCTTTTAAACTTCACATCTGGAAATGAGCAACCTGTGACTCCTCTATAAATAGGGTATTTTCAACATAAAGCTTATTTCTTGGAGTATATCGAAGATTCTGATTTATATCAGTAAACTTACCAGACTTTTACATTTCTTTCATTGCATATTTAAAAAAGTACTCTTTATTTTTGCTATTGACTCCATGTAACTCTAAAAGTAGAGACATAAAAAGGAAAAATTTAAACAGGCTTATGGTTTCCTAACCTCAAAACAGTGGAGCATATTTTCCATAATGCTGTTTGGATCTGCATATGTTAATGAAATGTAACTGAAGCATACAGATTGTTTATGACATTTTCATTAAATGCATGATTATAAATGCCATAGTTAGTTCTCACTAGTCTATGTAAACGATAGTATTTTATTTGTTCAATTTAATTCTTAGAATGTGTTCACTTGTGCTTGCCTCAGAATGGCCTGAGTAGGTAAGTATTGGATCACAGCCAGTTTAGAGATGAAGAACAAAGGGACAGAAAGGTTGAATGATTTGGTCTACTTCCGTCGGTTTGCAGGGGCGGAGCCAGGATTGAACATGCTGTTTCCCTACTGAATTTCTTTCCTTCTACTTCCAAATGATCGTGCATTTTATTCTTTCTGTAAATATCTCATTTGCTCTAAGTGCTCCCCGTGTTACATACTTGGTAACAAGGTTTCTCCCCTTGCACTCTGCCTGGCAGGGCCTAGCATATCACCATTTTGTCACAAACTGTTCTGGGACAACATTTGTGCTTCTGCTGTCCTCATCTCAGGCTGCTCAGAGGCTGCCACTACTCTTCCTTATATTTCTCTTTCTAGGTCTTTTCTCTTGGTCTCTTACCTGTGCCAGTTTTCAGCTCAGCTCGCCTCTGATTTACACACTCATCTCACTCTCTGCTTGGTTTCTAATTCTCAGTTTGTTTTTTTTAAATCTTTTGTGGCCTTTCCCACAGTATGACTGAAGAAAAAGCAACCAATTCATGTAGATATTCTTCATCCAACCACAGCAGTGGGAAAGTTACATGGGAAAATCACAAGAGCAGAAAGTACAGGTGAATGCCTCTTATTACATAGATATAATGGTTCTCAACGAAAGTAGTTTAAATCCCTAATTATAATATAAACACACATCATGTTTATGTAAGTTTATCCTAAGAATGCCAAATTTGATTTCTAGTGTGGAATAAATCTGTCAGATTATCATATTAGTCAACACACATAGTGCTCTTTCTAAGCTGGAACTGTGCCTGTGTCCAGCTGAGGGCCAAGACTGGGAAGCACAATGGCAAGAAGCAGAAGTTGAGTCTAGCATCTCTCTCCGGCACTGTTGGAGCTGGAGATGAACTCAGGTCGCAGGGTGATGCTGTGGGAATTCAGCATCACTTTGATGGAGGAAACTGAAGACGGTGGTGGTCTGGAGGCTCTCAATTCTGTACCAGTTCTTTGGCTGAAATCCATACAAAAAATTCAAGTCTGGATAGGAAATGAATTGGAGAAAAGTTGAATGGGAAGCCCACAGTTGTCTTTGCTCAGAAGAGGATTCTGCCTAAAACAAATTAAAAAAAGACTCAAAAACTAAGCAAAAGCACCTGGAAGCACACTGACTGAGGTGCACAATGGCACCCTTGAGAGTCTGATCTTCCCAAGGGAAATTATGGATATCCATGAGTATGAGGGTCCATGGGTAACCGGGCAGCAACTGACTCACCAAGGATCAGTTAGACAGAGGGCTTCTGAGCAACGCGGAGCACAAGGATCCCAGTGTTTCTGTACAACTGAAGCTCTCCTGAAGAAATGTTAATTGTGATTTCCCAGAGTTTCAATTGTAAGCAGAAATGACTAAATTAAATGTCATCTAATAGAGAAGGAGAAGGAAGAGGAAGGAAGGAAAATCTAAAACACAAACAGTATTTTTATGATCACCTCAATAGACCCACAGAAGGTAGTTGGTAAAAATCCAACATTTGGGACTGGAAAGAAGGCTCAGTGGTTACTTGCTGCTCTTCCAGAGGATTCAAGTTACAGTTGCAGAACATTAATCCAAAGCTTCAAGGAGAAAAGTCCACAGACAGATTAATTAAAGCAAGCGTTTTTATTTGTGTACATGGGCTGCCTCTTCCTAAGGCGGTTGAGGTCAGCTCTGGACACGGGCAAGATAAGGGTTTTCAGAGCTGGGGGTAGAGGGGTCTCACATGGAGACTGGGCAGGTAAATAGGCAGGGTTGTAAACGCAGCATAAGGTAGTTATGACAAGGTAGTCAAAAAAAAAAAAAACCCTTTAAAACAAAGATAGGTTTGCAAGATGGTCACAACAAACTTTTGAAATAAAGGCACGGGTGCAATTTCCTGGGATAGGCGGTGCAGATCTATTTGTAGTTAACGCTACAGGTCGGGCATAGCCCAATCCTTGAGAAACAGAGATTTAATTACAAAGAAGAACGAACCTTGTTTGCCTTTACTCTAAGATTGTCTTCAAGCCTAAGATGGAGGCAGAGCAGTTATCAAGAACTCATTCAGGTTGCTCCAGTAATTCCAGCTCTAGGGAATACAATGTCCTTCCCTGGCTTCTGCCAGCACCCTCAAACCTGTGGCATACAGTCATGTAGACACATACATAAACAGAGGTAAGCCATTTAAAAAAAAATTCACCATTTTCCTAGTAAAATACAAAGTGAACTCTCCTAAATGGGATTTTCTACTTAAGGGTGGTTACAAAAGCTGTACATCTAACATCAAGTACATTAGTAACTGCTTTCCCTCCAAGATCAGAGACAAGGTTCACTGTTCTCACCACTTTTTTTTTTTTTTTTTACACAGTAGGGTCCTAGCCAAGGCAGTAAAGTGAGGATGGAGAGAACAAGCATTGTAAATGGCAAACAAATAAAGCTATCTTGATATCCAATCTAAAACATAAAAAAAGACCAGTAAAATGGTTGTTTACCGAAGATGAAAGATAACATTACATGACCATATACTAGCAATGAATAATTGAAAACTGAAATAAGAGATACTTTATAATAATATATTGGAAATATAAGAAACCTATGAATGAATATATTAAAAGGTATAAAGTACATGTATACCAAAGCATACGAATTAAGAAAACCCAAATAAATGAAATGCTAGGCATTTTTCATGGGTTGGAATACAATATTAAAACATAAAGTCTACTGAAATAGTTTTACTTAATGAACAAATGTCAGCAAATGTCAATGAAAATTGCTAATTTGATTTGAAATTCCTATAGAAGAGCCAACCTCATTTTAAAGAGAGCAACAAGATTAAAAGATGAATATCCCAGTTTTCCACTTTTTTTTTTTTTTTTTTTTTTTTTAGATGTAGCTACAGTGGTCAAGGAAGTACAGTATGAGAACAGAGACAAAAATGATGTGACAATGGAAACTCAGAAAACAAACCGGTATGCACAGCACCCAATGTGTTGGTGAGCTGCTTTTGACAGATGCTTGTAAAGAACTCAGTAGAGAGGATTCAGAATCGTCACATAACTATTCCTGGGACAGCTGAATATATACGTGTAGGAAAGCTGAAATTCACACCCGACCTTAAGAAGTGTACAGAAGTGCACTTAACAGAGATCACAAAACTAAACTTAAGACATAGTTCTAGAAAACTTCTGGGAAAAAGGTGAAGATAATTTTTGTGTTCTGGGTTAAAAAAAAAATAATTCCCTTACATAACACTAAAGGTAAGATAAGCTATGTTGGTCTTCATGAACTTGGAACCTCTTTTGAAAGGCACTATTAACAAAATGAAAAGAAAATTTACAAAGTGGGAGAAATTTTGGGGGGGGTATTACAAATAAACCAGATACAACATTCATGTGAGAGTTGTTTTGGGTACATGCTTTTTCCTATGTTACTTTTTAAAGATTTTTGTTGATTTTTTAATTATGTTTGTGTGTGTGTGTGTTCTTATATATCTGTTACAGAATCTATAACAGGTGCTGGGGAGACAGCTAGGTGGGTACAGGACTCACGTGATGGAAGGAGAGAACTGAGTCACAGAGGCTGTTCTTTAATCTCCACTCTCGCACAGTGGCACATGCATGTACCCTCCCCCAATAAATATAGTAAAAGAAACAAAGAAAAATATATATGACCAGTGAGTAGGTGTGTTCACATATTTCTATAATCCTAGAGTTCAGGAGACTGGGGCAAAAGGATCAAGATCAGTGTGGAGGATAAAGAAAGACCCTGTCTTAAAAAAATGAATATATAATAAACTAAATAATAAGAAATTAAAATCTCAATTAGAAAATAGGCAGAAAATAATCTGACCTCAGTCCGGAAAAGTAGTGGTGGTGAATGCCTTTAATTCCAGCACTCAGGGTGCAGAGGGAGGTAAAACTTTGAGTTTGAGGCCAGCCTGGTCTACAGAGTGAGTTCTGGAAAAGCCAGGGCAACACAGAGAAACCCTGCCTTGAAACAAACAAACCAACCACAAACAATCCCAAAAGACAAAGAAACAAAAGCAACCAGACAAAAGAAAGCCTACTTCAAATGAACTTTTAGAAAGCCAATTGTTGACTGTATCTAGGAAATTAAAAAAAAAAGTTAGAAATTCAATAATTGGATTTCCATAGTTGTTGAAGCAACAGTTTTAGTTAAAAATGAAAGCTTGGGGAGAAGGCTCCCTATTGAAAGCACTTGTTACTACTGCAGAGGACCCAGGTTTGATTTCTAGCATTCATAGAGCCGATGGCTGTCTATAATTCCAGTTCCAGGGAACCCAATGCACTGATCAAGCCTCTGAGGGCATCAAGTATGCCCAGGGAGCACACACACACATGCATACATGCAGGAAAACACTCATACGTATGAAAAGAAAATGCTTTTAAAATTTTATTTTTAAACACTCACCTCCAATATCACTGGGAACCCCAAAAGTCTCAGCAAATTAATTCTCTGCAGGAGAATGGGATCAACACTCATGCACTTATAAAGACAATTAAAGGCAGTGGGTGTACATGGAAGCCTCCGCCTGATTATTTGAAAGACACTGGAGAAGATGACAGAAGTGGACTTCAGAGCCGATCTTAACAAATACACCTCTTGAGATGGGATGAAGCCTGATGTGTAACCTCAGGCTCAGAATTTGGTGCAAGTGTCTCTAATAGATATGACTTTTTTTTTTTTTTCAAGATCCTACATACAAAATTAAAAAGCACCGTTATTTTTAGTAAGTATATCCTCACAGATGTCAAATATGCAAATTAATATATTTGTCATTAATAGTCATTGCCAAAATTAAGTAAATTAAAAATGTTAAATAGCACCTCAGTCTTCTTAGAATGGTTAAAATGAAAAACGCCATTAAGTATGGGTGAATATGAGAAGTGACTCAGTATTGCTGAGTTCAGACTGGAACACACATTGCATGTGGGAATAAAAAATTGCTACAACCAGTTTGTCAACAACTTCCCAGTTTTCTTTTTTTTCTTTTGGTTTTTTTCTTTTCTTTTTTTTTTTTTT
>NC_034602.1:75304681-75310336 GCF_900095145.1 Mus pahari | reverse complement strand
AGGTGCCGGTGCCGTGTCAGCCTGGGGACTGCCGCCAGGCGAACACCCCTCCTTGGGCGGGACAGGTGCCAGACGACCGGGACCAGACCCGGGTCCCTCCTCAGCAGTCCGCTCTCCCCGGCAGTGCACTGGAGTAAACTTGGTTTTTTTCGAGACAGGGTTTCTCTGTATAGGTCTGGCTGTCCTGGAACTCACTTTGTAGACCAGGCTGGCCTCGAACTCAGAAATCCGCCTGCCTCTGGCTCCTGAGCGCTGGGATTAAAGGCGTGCGCCACCATGCCCGGCAACTGACCAGTTTTCTAAAGGCTTAAACATAAATATGTATACTTCAATTATTTTACTACTAGGGATTTAACCAAGAGGAAAGGAAAATAGGCGAGGGGGGAGGGGTCACACGTGCTTGCTGTTCTTGCAGAAGACCCACGCTGTACACACACACACACACACACTTAAAAATCAACAAAAATCTTTAAAAATTAATATAGAAAAAGCATGTACATAAAACAACTCTCACATGAATGTTGTATCTGGTTTATTTGTAATACCCCCAAATTTGCACCAACATATAGTCATAGATATATGGGTAAATAAACTGTAGTGCATTCTTACATGTTATCCATGCTCAGCAACACAGAGGGATAAACAACTGGGCAGATGCTACATCCCAAATAGTTCTCAAACATAATGTGTAATTTAAACGAAACTACTGAAAAGAAGTATAATGACAGCAGATCAAAGTTTGTCTGAGTATTTGGGGCCGGTGGGGACAGGAATGAAGAATCAGAAAGACACAGTAGACTGTAGGGGACATGATGATATATTTATGATATTGAATGTAGTTAAAGTTTCCCAGGCATGCTCAAAACTACGTTGTACACTTAGGATAAGCAGTGTTTTCCTTATTCATTATGACCCAAAACATGTTAAAAAATTCTATTTTCTACCATCAAAACGTGTCCCAACTTGATCCTTTGCTTACACTGTTTCCAATAAGTGTGTCTATATAAATACGATGCTTTCCTCCCCCTCAAACTTTTGTCTTTACTTTTGTAATCTGGGGTTTTAATTTCTGAGTAATTTTTTTCCAGGATCTATCTTGCCTGGTCTGAGTTTGCTGACTGTAGGGATAGGTATCTGACATTAATTTTGGACAACTCTTAGTCATTCTTACTTTAAATATTTTTTTTTTCTGGTCTGTTTTCTTTTTCTCCTTCTGACATCCTAATTGAGCATATTGTGCCGTTAAAATTGTCCCACAAAAAGCCAGGATGTGCATGCCTATCATACTCACCCTAGAGAGACTGAGTCAGGAAGACTATGAGGGAGCCCCTCCAACAGAAACTCTTGGGTTTTCTATCTTCAGAATAATTTTTTTTTTTTTGTCTTGGTGTTTCAGTTTGGCAAGTTTGTACTGACTACTTTCAAGCTCAACAATTCTTTGGCTGTGTTCATTGTTCTAGTGAGCTTATAAAGACGTTTTCCCACTTGTTTGTTGTGGTTTAGTTTTTGGCATTTTTAGTATTATCTGAGTTCCTGTATCTCTGCTTACACAGCCCATCTGTTCTTACATATTGTTTCCGTTGTACACGAGAGCCCTGAATGTATCACCCAGTCATGAAAACCTCCCTGATCCATAATCACTAACACCATCTGTATCGTCATACCTGATTCGGTTTCTCTGACCTTTGGCATGCCTTATTTTATCTTATTTTATATATTTTTTTGCAGACAATTGAACATAGCGACCAGCAGGAGCTAAGTTTCATGGTCTTTAGCATGTATCCACTATTAGTTTGAAGTCTGGGCTTTCTTTACTGTTTGCCGTTTGTGTGTCACTGACTCCAAGTTATCCAGATGGCCTTGATTTTTCTCTCTCTTCATGCTCTTTGCTTTTTTTTTTATAGTCTCCTCCTCCAACACAGTGTCTTCATCTTGCAGTCCTTTCAGTTGGAATGCCAGCCCTGTTGGTGTAGTAGTGAGGAACAGGCCAGAGAAAGATTCTGTAATCGCACGATTGAACTTCAGTCTTTTAATGAGTCTGGTTATCTTCATTACAGTGTCCATTTTTAATTTTGACATCTTACCTAGTGCGGTTGTACCATGTCCTGCTTCGAAGGTGAGATGCCCAGATCACCGGCATGCTCCTGCTCAGGGGAGGCAGAACAAAGTCGGTAATGGGTGGGCCTCGGTATGTATTTGCCCAGATTGGGAAACTGAGATTCCCAGTGGAGTCTGGGATGATTGCTGTGGTTCCCAGTCCCCTGCATACTTAGTCACCACTGGTGTGGTCCTGGGAGTCAGGAACTAGGACTCTGTCCATGCTTCCCATCCAGGTGTCTATACTCCAGGCAGGAAGGGAAGTCAGAGTTGGGTATGGTGAAACCTGGTTCGATTTGGAGTGCTAAGAATACAGAGGGGTTGGAGAAGCCTTCTGTGGGAGTTTACACGAGGCTCATTAAGATGAAGGCCTTAATAAAGAGACAATCCTTGCTTGTTCCTATTGCTTTATTTGGTGGTGGATACGGACACATACACCTTACTCAGGGTGAACCAGGGATTAAATACCTTTTGTGGGAAGGAATGTTCAGGAAGGAAAGCTTATTGGCTGACTGCTCAGGGCCTATCTAGATAGTTATCTCATTAGCATGGAGAAGTCCAGGGTTTTATACTATGTGACTGATTGTCATGGTTCTATCTAGGGGGTGTCATGATTACATGTTCCAGAGCAGGTTGAGGTAGGCAGGGAATGGCTCCACTCCTGCCATTAGCAATTCTGAGAGTCCCAGGGTCAAGAGTTCATGAGACCTTACTGGTTCTTCTGTCTGGTGGCATGGTACTTGCCATATAACATAGTTTTGTTTTTACATCTTAAGTGAGACTGGGATGGTGGAGAGGATTGGAATCAGCTGATATATTCCATCGGTTGGTGGGGTAAGGCAGTGGTGTGGTCTTTCTTGCCCCAGGGAAGCAGGCCTTTGTAATGAAGACTGCTCCAGGCATGTTTTAATGATAACTTCTTTCTTGCCCCTGTTGAGACCATAAAAGATCTTTCTTGGCTTTTATCATGAGGCTGTTGTAGAATTTCTGGATATAGAAGGCATAGGCATGTGGGGTTGGCATCTGCTAAGCCCGCAGCTCTCAGAGGCTCTCTCACACCTCTGCATTCAGATTCTAGCAGTTCATCAGATTTGTCAAACAACCAGTTTATGGCTCCAGAACTTTCTGCTACCAGAAAGCAGGAGGCAGGGGGCAGCACGCAGCGAGTAGGGGATTAGGGGGCAGAAGGCAGGAAGCAGGGTTTGTTTTTTTTTTCTTTGTTGTTGTTTGTTTGTTTGTTTTGTTTTTGTTTTGAGACAAAGTTTCTTCATGTAGCCCCAACTATCCTGGAACTTTAGCTGTAGACCAGCCTGGCCCTGAACTCACGGAAATTTACCTGCTTCTGATTCCTGGGTTCTGGGATTAAAGGTGTGTACCATCACCACCAGACTCACTAGTAAGCAGTTCTTAACTGTAAGAATAGGTGCATCTGTTCATCCAGTGTTGGGGTACTCTACCCCCCAGCCCCCTTAGACATAGTATCAAATGGCTATGTAGGTACTCTCCTGTACTTTGAATTGTTAATTTTTGTGCTGGCAGGATATTTGGTACCGCCACTTGAAAGGCCCATTACCTGCTTTCTATATATCAATGCTTGTCCTTCCTCACCTTCCTGAAAGACAATTTTTCCGAGATTATCCTGCTAAAAAGCAAGCATCCGTGGTGAAGGCCACAGGACCCTTAATGCCAAAGGCAACACATAGAGCCTGACTAGGTCCTGCTGCTGACTGGTTCAGACTGGATGGATAAGGAGTGTGGCTTTTTGTAGAATAAAGAGCTGGAGGAGAAGGCTGGGGCAGGACAGCTGGAGGAAGAGAGAAGCAGGCAAGACTGAAGAGACCAGGACAGAGTCTGGAGGTAGAGCTGTCAGAGCCGCGTTGGGGGTTGGTCGGGGTGGGGGGTGGGAGGGGGGACCTTAAGAGACTAGCTGAGAGACTGTACCAGCAAACAGGGCTACAGCTTTGAACTGTACAGATGTCTCTATGTCTTAATTATTGTTAGACCTCAAGCAGGAACCCAAAAGCCCCCAAATCCTGCTACTGATTGGTTCAGACTGGATGGATTTTGAGGCGCTGGTTTTCCTCACAGCTTCCGTTGTCTGATGGACAGAGGACGACTCACTAGGTTTCATTTCCCTCCCCTCCTTCTTTTTCCAAGAAGCAGATCAGCAGCCTCTTGGCAACTTATGTTGTTGGCACTGAAACAGAAACACGCTTTTTTTTTTTTTTCTCCCCAATTTCGGACGTTTTCTATGAACTCTGAAGTTAGTCAATCAAACCGTGTCACTGGAAATGAGAACCAGCTGCTTAACTGAGTGAAACCCATTGCCTAATTTTCCTAACACACAGATGAGCCCACTTGAACACAGGAAGATAGGTGACTAATGCAGATGAGCACAGAAGAGAGCAGCGTGTTAGCCCACCAGGATGGGGCAGAATATGCAGGGAGCAAGCAGGCACCAATGTAGGAACTTGAGGGAGTTAACCTGATGAAGATGAAAGGGAAAACAAAGGGCGATGTGGGTCATAAGAACAGTAGATGCAAGTGAAATAAAGGTGAATGGAAAACATCTAATATATTATTCTACTACTTAAAAAGGTAATCTGTATTCAGTTAGCACCTATTGTGTTATGCTGCTGTACTGGCTGGTTTTGTGTGTCAACTTGACACAAGCTGGAGTTATCACAGAGAAAGGCGCTTCAGGTGAGGAAATGCCTCCATGAGATCCAGCTGTAAGGCAGTTTTCTCAATTAGTGATCAAGGGTGAGAGGGCCCATTGTGGGCGGTGTCATCCCTGGTCTGGTAGTCCTGGGTTCTATAAGAGAGCAGGCTGAGCAAGCCAGGGGTAGCAAGCCAGTAAGTAACATCCCTCCATGGCCTTTTTCCTGACCTGCTTGAGTTTCAGTCCTGACTTCCTTTGGTGATGAGCAGCAATGCGTAAGTGAATAAGCCCTTTCCTCCCCAACTTGCTTCTTGGTCATGAAGTTTGTGCAGGAATAGAAACCCTGACTAAGACAGCTGCTCACTTTAGAACATATTCTGTAGCACGGAGAGAGCATTGGGTAATCTATGCTCCCCACACTTTTTTACAGCCACCTTATCCCAGTACAATTAAGACTTTATTTTCTAACACCTGATTTTTCTATTGAGTCATAAAACGAAAATATGTTACATCTATTTCAGTTATGATCGGTTTCTAACATCTTAATTTATGAGGTTATAAAACAAAAGGGAAATCCTTAATTTTCATGTGTTTTGAGACTTTCTTCTGTGAGAAATACTTTAGGCTAATTAATGAGACTAATAACAGAATCTTGCAACTTGCAAGATGTTCAATTAGCCACAGTTGCCGTCTGGGAACACTCCCTGGATTTCAGTGATCTGTTGAAAGTTTTGAGAACCTGAAGCAAGGCCCCAAGCCTAAAACAGCAGAGGACAGTCTGATAATTAGAGAGGTCCAGGAGTTGCTTACCTTCAACTGTGATCTTGGGCAAACCGCATAATCTTTTGGGGCTTCTTTATCTTTCTTTTCTTTTTTTTTTTTTTTTTTTTTTTTTT
>NC_034602.1:75284811-75304670 GCF_900095145.1 Mus pahari | reverse complement strand
GGTCCCCTCTCCAGCCTGCTCTATCCCCGGCCTTCTTTATCTTTCAAGTGTTGAGAATACTTGCTTGGTTTTAGGCCTTTTAAAGGTCCTTGAACAAAAGCTGTTCCATAAGTGTTTTTGTATTATCAGGAAATGGCAGATTTACAAGTTATTATTAACCGTGGTAGGCATGAGAATTCATGTGCTCCATCCTCCAAGATTAAAAGAACTCACCATCAGAGTTCAACTGCTGGGTTGCCATGGGCACGGGTTTTTTTTTCCATGCTATGTTGTAGAGCACTTGATACTCAGGAGTTATTGATGGGCAGAAGGAAAAGTTGTGTTCTCGCTATTCTTTTCAGGCCGACATTATTTATTCATTGGCTGCAGGCCTTGCTAAATTCCACTGGGTGGCTTTTACCTGTGTCACAGCTGTATGCATCTGACATTGGTTTATAATGTTTTGGAAATAATCTGACAAAACTGTGGAATCTCACACAGTAAGTAAATTACCATTCTTAAAACAAAACAACAAAAAAACATCAGGGAAATCCCACTAAAAGAGCAAAGAAAAACAATAGGTTTCTAGTAGGTAGCTTATAACAAATACACAATGCTCCCTTGGCCATAACCATGTCCCCATTCATTATGACTTCTACAAAGTTGAGTCGGATTGGTAAATATTTATGCTGTTAGAGTAAACAACCCTCTTTATGCAATCTCATTTATTTCCCACAAAACTACTGTGCTGCTTTTATGGCATTATTTGTTGATGTAGTAGAAGGAAAAAAAAAGACCTTATTAAGAGCACTGCTACAAAATTCTTTGAGGCATGTGTTCCAAAGAGAGCGAGCTCTCTGTTCCTGAACTCTTGCCTTTCCCTTCCTTCTGCTGTTTGTTCATTTCTGTAGAACTACAAACATGGCGGATGGAAGGGAAGGTAAGTGGCTGATGTGAAGTCAGCAGGATCCGGTCTCCGTGGGAAGTGATGCTTCTCTCACAGGGAGCCGCATCTGAGCCAACTGAGGAGTGGCTGTCGGTGATTAGACACTCCAAGGGAGACTCACTATACATTTCCATTTCCATAGTTATAGAAGCACAAAGAGTTCTGGAAGATCTACATCTGAATTAACTTATTCATGTGACCACTCTCCTGGCAGATGTTTTGTCACCTTGACCGTAGGCAGAGTCTTTTGAGAAGAGTAAGCGCTCCAACAAATTGGCTGATGGACCATTTTCTTGATTAATTAGTAATGTGGGTCAGTCTAGCTTACTGTGGGTGGTGCCTCCCCAGAATAGGTCATCCTGGGCTGTATAAGAGAGTGGGCTCAGCAAGCCATGGCAGGTAGCAAGTCTGTAGGCAGACTTTCTCCATAACCTCTGCTTGAGTTCTGCCTCCAGGTCCTGCCTTTCCTCTCCTGACTTCCCTTTGATGCTGGTCTGTGATGTTGGAAGTGATAGTGAAATAAACCCTTTCCTCTTCAAGTTGCTTTTGGTCCTGGTGTTATTGAAGCAGTAGATAACCCAGGATGAATGGTAAATCCTATCGTCTACTACATGTTGCTTGCAGTCATAGATATCAAAGATTATTAAAATATAGCCCATGATTTCAACAGATTTCTATTGTGGTGGAAGAAATAGACACCCAAGGAACATAATTAGTATTTTTTAGGTTCAACCTATTTGGAGGTAAAACGGAGCAGTTGACATTCTTCTGGTTCATAGTTCTACTAAAAAGCTGTCCTGTTATTTAATGGAGGATTCCTGGGAGCAATTCAAACATAATCAGTGCTAGTCCTTTGCTTCATTTTATTTTTCCATTGCTCTGAAGTTTTTCTAGAATGGAAACAGTGTCCTTTCATGTAGCTAAAGAATTTTCTGGGATCTTTTTCAAGACGTGGGTAAATAGTGCTAGTATTAAAAACAAAAGGAAATAGAAAAATTCAAGGGGAAGCTTAAGAAGTGTGTATTATAGGTTTTGAATTGTCACATAGATTGTAGCAGATGTGCAGCTTGGTCATCATGTGGGACCTAAACCACTGGAGTGGAGGCTATCCCAAAAGCTGCTGCCTGACCGTGAGAGATGTTCTTCTAGCTGGGCCGCCTTGTTTGGCCTCAGTGGGAGAGGATACACCTAGACTCACAGAGACTTGATGTACCAGGGTAGGAGATACCCGGGTGGGGGGGGGCTCCCTGCTTAGAGAAGAAGGGAAAGAAGGATAGGGAGAGGACTTTGGGAGGGGGTGACGAGGAGGCAGTGAGTGGGATGTAAAGTGAACGAGTAAAAGGCAAACAAATGACGACAACAACAACGGTAACAAAAACACCCCCCAAAACCCCCAATAGTTTGTTAATCAAAAGGATAGAAAAAAATATTGAGATTAACAGTACTTTGGAAGATGTGTAATGACTGAAGTAGGAGTAGTGGGCACAAATTTAGCTAAGGAACATACTTAAATGACCTCCAGTTTTCTTAAAGTCTGCTCCATTCTAAATAGAGAATAGAAACTTGCAAACTGTACACTTTAGGAATTGGTTCCCTCCTAAGAGGGATTTATGCTCCTATAGCCAAGCTCCACCAGTTCTACTCTTTGCCTTTTATACATATTAACGGAACATGTTAACCCGGGGTCAGTCCCTTTTTGAATTTCCAGAGTACTTGGTTTGGGCTATCACAGGGGATTGGGAGATTTGGAAAAATACGGAAAATCTGACTGGTTCAAGCCAGAAGAGATTGTCTTTGGGAGATTAAAAAATCCCATTGGGGAAGAGGCCCTTGATCCTGGGAAGGCTCAATGACCCAGTGTAGTGAAATCAAGGGCAGGGAGAAGGGAATGGGTGGGTGGGTGGGTGGGGGAACACCCTCATAGAAGCATGGCGGGGAGGGGTGGGATAGGATGGGGATTTCTGGAGAGGGGGGACCGGGAAAAGGGATAACATTTGAAATGTAAATAAAGAAAATATCCAATAAAAATATCCCATTGGAATAGCCTATCAGCAGAGAATTTGCCCATAAAGTTTTCATTTTAGGGGAGAAGATGGCAGAAGTCTGCCATATGATTGTAATTTGGATGAAAACAGATGAATCTCCTTGTGGTCATTTTCTATGCCTATCAGGAGGTTATCTGAATTCAATGGTTCCTCACCATGGGTAGAATAAATAAAACTGAGAAACTGAGCTGATTTTATTTTGATGTTTTTGGTATTAGTAACCTAGGCTGTTTTTCTAGTTTTACTTTTTTTTTTTTTTTTTTTTTTGCTTCAAGTCTTTCCAAGTTTATAGCTTACACCAGCTTTAATTGACTTTTTATTGTTATTATCAATATATTTTTTCTTTAAAATTCAGTTATATAAAACTGCGTTAATCACAATACTTTGTCATGTCCTGGAACTTGTTTATTTTACTTACTTATGGTATTTATAAACTAACTCAAAATTTAGAGCATTACTAATAACTATACTTATTTCTTGTTTTGTTTTTTTTCCTCTCTCATCTTTTCTTCAACTTTCAAAGCAAGTACCACACTATTTTTTTTTTCTGGTTATCATATTCTTGCCTTAAAGTACACACATTTTACTATACACTATTTACATATAACTCTATGTTCACATATATGTATGCCTATACATTTATATGCATTATTTTATTATATTTGCATACCTAAGCAATACATTTTATTTTGTTTACTTTTAAAACTTAAAAATGTTACCAAAGATCTGCCTCTATACATTTATATGCATTATTTTATTATGTTTGCATACCTAAGCAATACATTTTATTTTGTTTACTTTCAAAACTTAAAAATGTTACCAAGGATCTGCCTCCCTGAAGCTGTTTCTGGTGTCTTCTTCACCATACATACTCGGAAGGCTTCTGAAACTCTATCATTTCTGTTCCCTTTGACCTCGAAGGCCTATGTCAGTGATCCGTGAGGGCAGGAAGAGTCATAGATGATGCCCGATGTGGGTCACAGGCACAGGTGGGAGATTTGTGAGAACCCCCTCAAGTAAAAGAGGGTAGCAGGAACTTCCCTGACCATCCAGACTTGGGGACTTGTCTGTCTCCTTTCCTTTGCTATACATTCAGTATGCACCTTTGCATAGGTCTGGAAATGGTTTGTGGAACATATCATTCCATCATAGGGGCGACTCCCTGATATTAGCTGAAGGTTGCTTCATCCTCTTTCTGGACCTTGATCAGGTATAGGATGACCTTTTAGCCTCTGACAAAAACTTGGTCACGCAGCAGTTATTTATTTATTTATTTATTTATTAATTTTAATTAATTTTATTTATTATTATTTTCTTTATTTACATTTCAAATGCTATCCCGAAAGTTCCCTATACCCCACCCCCGCCCCTGCTCCCCTACCTTCCCACTCCCACTGCTTGGCCCTGGCCTTCCCCTGTGCTGGGTCATATAAAGTTTACAAGACCAAGGGACCTCTCTTCCCAATGATGGCTGATTAGGCCATCTTCCGCAGCAGTTATTTAAAAAGTCACTAGGACGGCTGCCTGTTTTTAAATCTGTGGTAAGGCTGATGCTCATTAACTCCGCCCCCCAACACCACAGAATAGCCTTGAGAATATTGATCATAGGTAGCAACACTTCCTCTCTTTCCAATCATAGGAAACATTTCATCTTATAAGATACTCCCTCAGATTAGAAATGCAAACCCTATCAAATTTCCCCATAAAAAAAACTCACCCAAAAGCCACATGGTCTCGAAATTCCATCTACTTCCCTTTCCTTGCCCCTTCATCCTCTGACCAGGAGAGCTGTGCTCTGGAGGAGGAAAAGACTCAGCCAAGGACAGAGAGCGCGCCTGTGACTTCCTTGACGGCCCCGGTTCCCCAACTGTGGCCCTGCCCAGAGTCTGGACACCCTCCCCCCCCACTCTAGAGCATTTTCAGTTGATGACCACCCTACCCCACACAGGGGCTGGATCCCTACAAAGGCAGATTACCGATTTAAATGGTTTTTAAATGCCTGATGTAGCAAGGGGCTCCAGCTGAACACAGTTCTACCAGCTTCAGGCTTAAGACCTTAAGCACCTTGCCCTCTGGCTCATAAGAGTCCCATCTCCAGCCCCACCGGCACACATGAGTCTGCTTTCATGGGAGCTTGGGCAGAGAAAAGGTGTCCCCTTATGCAGGAGCAACTGCTGCCTGCCCCAGGGCTGTGTCAACTTGAAGCCCAGTTGCATAGGCAGGGAAGGGGAGGGGCCTGCTGAACAAACAGGACTGACCATGGTATAAGAACGAACTAACTGATAGACAAGGGCCTAACACAGTGAAGTTTCACTTCTTGGTGAAGATTGCCAAAGACATAGGCTGACAGAGGCCATATCATGTAGCTGGTTTTGGTACCAGAGTTTTAGGGAAAAAGTATGGCTTCAGTGATCTCAACAGTCTAATATGCTAGTTAAGTAGACCATTACTGGTGAATAGCAAAGAAAGACTTAATTGTAGATCAATTAGGAAACCTAGATAAAGGGCTTCAGTTGTCTCAAGTTATAGGGGTTCAATGGTCCCAAGTCTGTCTTTGGAGCACTGACATGAGCTTTAACTTTATATAGAGGACAAACTGTGCTGAAGCAAGCATATACATAATTAAGCAGGTTTTAGAGTTTGGCTTATCTGTCTTCACTGAGACAGAAATCTGTTTTTCATAAAACAATCACTTTTACTCCAGGGTGCAGTGTTACCATCAGAGGTAATTGCCATCCTTTGAGAGGTGGTCTGTTCCCTTGCTGATGCTTGAGAGGTAGTTTCAGCTTCTTCTCATAGAGGTGATTAGTCCTTTTGCTCCAGAATCCAGGTAGGTAGGGGTAGGTGCCTTCTGATGAACTGAGCCTGGACATTATAAAAGTTGAGAGCAAGATGCCTACAGGAGACAGGAGATGAAGGCACAGATGCTGAGCTCTCTTATCCTGTGTTTAGCCACATTTTGAACCAAAGGAGGAGTCAGTGCCTGATAGCAAAATATTTCTAAGTGCTTGTTTTACCTTAAGGAACATGAGAGTTCCTTCATCTTGGCAAGGGAAGAGAGATGCTGCACAAATGCCTGACTGTGCCAGTTGTTTTGTCTCAGGTAACAGAACATATCTGTGATGGTAAAAGTATGTGTCCATTGTAAGTAGCCATGACCTACCGCTCCGCTTATTAAGCATTGCATGGGGTATGTCTGTGAAGGTGTTTCCAGAAGAGATTAATATTTGAATTGGTCAATTGAGTAGAGCAGACAGTTCTCTTCCAAGTGACTGGGCATCCTTCAGTCTACTGGGGGGTCGGAAAAGAATAAAAGATGGAAGGAGGAATGACCTCAGCTTGGTTGCAGGAGCTAGAACTCCGACTTTCTGCCATTGGTGCTTCTGGGATTTAGTACTTTGATCCTGACTGGATTCTGTAGCAAGCATTTCTTCAGTTCTCAGGCCTATATGCCACACATTTCTTTGGATCTACTACATGCAACTGGAAAATAATAGGACTTAACTTCCATAATGGTATTACTCAATACCTTATCCGATATGTCTTGTTAGCTTTCTGTCTCTGTCTCTCTCCCTCATCCCTTTCCCCATCTCCCTTTCATCTTTTTCTTTTTCCCCTTTCTGTTTGTTGTTTCTCTAGCAAACTCTAATACTACATACATTTCTGTTTCCTAGGTGGCCAGTTCTAATTCCAAGGAAGTGGCTGAAATGCCTAGTGATGATCACTGTCTCTGACACTTGGGCGTGAACTTCCCAGGCTGTTATCCATGAACATGTAGCTCTGTAAGACAGTGCCACATTGTTTCTCAAAGTATTTGCACAAATTTATGCTTAAAATACCATATACAAGAGATAAATTTTGTTTTGTAATGTAACTAAGATATTTTTCTTTGAAGGCCTTGTGTGTGTGTGTGTGTGTGTGTGTGTGTGTGTGTGCATGTACTTTCATGTGGGATAAGTGGAGACATTCTTATGCCTACTTTCCTTAGACAGAATAGGAGATTGATTTTTGCAAGTGATTAACAATTTTCTGGCGTTTTTATTTGTCTGTGCTCTCCTTCATTCGTATGTGGTAATAACATTTGATTTTTCATTTTTGATCTGCATTTTCCCACTGTCTAATTCCATCACTCTTCTGGCATATGTATTTCTAGAATTGTCATTGATTCTCTTCAATAGCTACTTTAAATACACCAAAGGATAAAGCCAATTAAACAAGTAGAGGAAAGCCAAAGACCAAAAGAAGAGATGAAGACAGGAAGCAGAGACAAAGTCCTGGTAACACTAAGTTTGATCTTGATTTAGTTGTGTCTGAAGAAAACTTTCTAGTATATATGTGTTGATACCATTCCCAATTTAACCAAACTCACCTTTTTGGATGGCTGAGAGTCCTAATCAGGTACTTAGTAACAGGGATAGATAGAATCTATGTCTTTAATCTCTTGGTTGGACACATACTCCAAATCTTACTGTGACTCCTGGATCTGCCTATTATTAGCTACAGTTTTATATTGAATTCTGGAACTAGAGACTAAGGAAACTCAAGGATGAAGAAGGCTTTAAGATCTTGAGAAACCGTTTAGAAAGTGTCACAGTACAAATTAGTACACTAGACAGTTTTGACGTAATTCTCAAATATAAACTTCGTTCTTGAAGGTGATGGTCCATGGGACTATAAAAAGGTACACACATCCATCACTTAACACAGGATGGCGAGACTTTATCTTAGTACTTACCTCAAAGTGACAGAGTTAATTAGACACATAAAACATTTTCTAACAGGCAGTTTAGAAACTTGAAGTTCTGCTGCTGACAGAAGAGTCTCAGAAGATGCAGGAGTCTGAACACTAAATAAATCCAGATCCTTTCTAATGTCTCAATAACGCCAAGTCAGCTCTGAGGCCAATTAATCAAAACAAGTTTACAATTAAGTCCACAAAGAAGCACTAACTGAAACACCTGCAGGGGGAAAATGTTCTGAAAGCAGAATCTTGCACGTGGGGAGTGAGAGTGGTCCTCCCATTCACTGGCCAGGATGACTGCATTGGGCACCCTTGCCTTATTACAGCAGAAGTGCTGGTCATCAAGAAGAGTGGGGTTTCATTTTCCTTGGGGAGTCGTGAGCAGACATTTGTTTCCTGAAATATTAAAATGAATGGCAAGTTCCCTCTTTATGCCGGGCACTTGTGGGTCACATGGCTCTGGGTAATCTCAGCAAATCCTCTGATGCAGAACTCCAACATTTCTCCTCCCAGCTCTCTAAGTTCCCACTGGCGGGTCATCAGCACGCCAGCCCCATGCTTCAAAACCCCCATGGTCTTTGTGCTGAATGCTGATTGGATGATGAAGAGTGGTGAGAGAGGAGTGCAGAGGGTGGTGGTGGCGATCCCCCAGTATAAAGGGGGAGAGAATAAAGGAAGCTGAAGCAAGCTGAAGCTGAAGTGCTGTGGAATCTGCTTGAACCCTGCTTTGGTGTACGTGTAGTCTTTGCCCCACCTCTGCTGGCCAGAGAGTAGGGTGCATGGCATCTGGTGGCCTATATGGGGAACTCTGAAAATGGTATCTGGTGGCCTGTATGGGAATCTTTTCTCCAGGAGCAGCTGGTATGAGAAAAAGGAGCTACCGGTGAGTTCCGAGGTAAGTAAGAATAATCTAGCGCTAGGAATAGGCTCCTGGTATAGGGATGGAGTTAGGTTCCCGGCACAGGGACTATGTTAAGCTCCTGGGGTTACAGGACAGAGTTAGGTTCCCGGCACAGGGATGAAGTTAAAAGTGAAGAGAGCAGGAGAAGATTGCTTCAAAAATGAAAGTAAGAGTGGTGTTGGTGCAGCTGCTAGCAATTTTGAATTTAGTTAAATCTTGCCTGGTGGACAAAAGTGGAAAGTATGTTGCCGAGTTAGAAAAGTTTTCCTGTGGCCCGGCTGGGCATTTTAAAAGAGATTGTTCCAATTGCCCGCGGCCAACTACTGCAGCTCCTGTGAGATATCCAAAATTATGTCCACGGTGTCGTAAAGGCTCATGCAGCAGAAGCAGAAAAAGGCAAATGAGAAGCCAGCAAAAAAGAAAAAAAGGCTAAAGAACAAGAGAGTGAGGAGGGAAGTTCAGATGAATCATCTGACAGTGGAGATGAAGTGACTAGCATGATATCTAAGTAGAGTTTTAGGTGAGTAAGGCTGCCTGAACCCTCGGCACCTCCCTTGCCCTTCCCTATAAAGGGGAAAGAGGAAGTGAAGGAAAGCGCAGTCACCATGCTTCAGTATGGAGAAATCTGCCTCACAAAGTTGGTGCCTCCCCAGTGTTTCAAGATCAGCAAGGGCAACGATATTCACCTGTTCCCTTCCCAGTCTGCACAAGCTGTGGAATTACAGTCAGTAGATGCTAGTGTTTATCCCAGATTTACTCTCAGCTGAAAACTGGAATCTTATCAGTAAATCGGAGAGTGGATTTGCTCCAAGAGCAGATAGATATTCTGGAGCAATTAGTCTTTGTGTCATGTGTAACCTATGTGTCAGGAATTTGTGTAACCTCTGTGCAGTATCAGAATTTTTCTTGTGCAGCTAATTTGTCCTGTGAATTTGGATCCATGCTATTAGGAAATTGGAGTCATGATTTCGATAGCAAGATGAAAGAATTATGGGCATCCATTGTTGCAGTGAATATCATCCATGTGGAGATTGCCACTGCTCAGCAGCAGTTGAAGATGATCCAGGGGACCTTCAGCTTCCTCAAGAATTGGGGAGGGATGGCCTTCTGGGGAATTTTGCTGTGTGCTGTATGTGTTGATATGTTGTGGTGGATGATACGCATGCACAGATGGGTGCAGGCTGATAAACGGTTGTTGATTCAAGCTATGGTGGCTATAGAGTCAGGTAATTTGCCCCATGTTTGTCTCCTAATAGTGGCTGAGGGCCATAAGCTGTGAAGTCACCAAAGTCAGGAATATTGAGGTGCCATGATCCAGATGCACACCTCTTTTTTGGCTGCAAGGTGATTCAATGATAGGATTATTGTGGGACGTCTTCCCCCCCCTTCCTCCCCCCCCCCCCCGCATAGCCTAAGACAGAGCCCTTACCCACCTAGAACCTAAAAAAGGCCTAGTTATTGGGTGCTGGATGTGGATGCAAGCCTTATGGCCTAAAACAGGTGCTTCACCAACCCTCTTTTTACAGCCACCCCCCAACCTTTTAATAAAGACAGATGCGATCCCGGAGCCATTTTGATTAAACAGAAAGGGGGAGATGTGGGAAGTGGGTGTGGCCATACAGCAGCCGAGATGGTGGCCTGGCTCATTGCCAAGCCCAGTGATCCCTGCTTGTTTACCAAGCACCTGAATGATCACTCACACCTGAATGATCATGTGCTGCCCACCTGACGCATAGCGTCATACAACATGATATTGAGTCACTGACCTATCAACACCCACCCTGTCTGCGTGCATGGCTCGTGTACAGAGCGTGCTGAATGCTGATTGGATGATGAAGAGTGTTGAGAGATGAGTGCAGAGGGTGGAGGGGGATGAATTGGGTGATCCCCCAGAATAAAGGAGAGAATAAAGGAAGCTGAAGCAAGCTGAAGCTGAAGTGCTGCGGAAGCTGCTTGAACCCTGCCTTGGTGTATGTGTCGTCTTTGCCCCATCTCTGGTGGCCGGATGGCAATAACCAATAACCAATTAAAAACAAAACAAAACCCTGAATCTTATTTGTGATCTTATTTTCCTCTGTAGAATTAATTCACTTTCTTCCCATGCCCCTATGTCTTATAGTATCTAGTCCCCAAACTTTAGCTTCTATTGCTGAATAAAATTTCCCTGCTCAGTTTATAATGCTATAGATTATTCCCTCAAGAGACATAGATGCTTTATTTGGTGACAGAGTCTGGCTAGAGACTCATGACATAGATATCCTTTTTCTTTTATGGGAGCAACTGTATAGAACTTCTCACTTTTTCTACATACTGTTTGGTCAACATGTAGAAGTTCTAGTTAGTGGAATCTAAGGGAAAGTGATGGGCATGTATTCATCCCCTCTTCATACCTCTATGAAGACCTTTGTTGTTGACTTGCTCTTGACTTCACTGCCTTTGGATGCAGGAGATCTAGTGGATGTTGGAAGTTCCTGGAGGAAATGGAAACATGTACCAAAAAGAGATCTAAGTGTTTAAATAACTGTCAAGTCTCCTCTAACCCACAAACCACTGTGGATGTACGAAAAACAACACATTGTCTCGTATTAGCATATTGAGATTCTATAGATGAATTATTTTACACTTATCCATTCATATAACAGAGATGTACTCATAATTTTCAAAGTATTAGAATCTGTGTTAATGAGGTACAATTGTGGGAAAATGTCTACTCCATTGCTGATCTATAGCCATTTGATGACAATTGGTTGGAGCAGTTGGCAGACAGAGATGGAAGACACAGAAGCATGATTTACATCCCATAGAAAGCAATATCTACAATTGGATAAAGAATTTTCTTTTTCTGAACCTGGCTGTGATTACTCACCCTTTAATCCCAGAACTTGGGAGGCAGAGGTAGGAAGATTTCTGTGAGTTTAAGACCAGCTTGCTCTATAGAGTGAGTTTCAGGACAGCCAGCGACACACAGGAAAACCTTGTCTGGAAAAAAAGAAAGAAGGAATGAAAGAAAAACGTTTTTCTGGGTGCTGGAGAGATGGATTAGCAGTCAAGAGCAACTGTTGGGTCATGTAGACCCAGGTTTGGTAACCAGCACCCACGTGCTACATCAGAGCTGTCCATGAATTGTAGGGGTTAGATGATCTCTTCTGACCTTGTAGACACCAGGCACAAATGTGATGCATACACACATATGCAGGCAAAACATTCTAACACATAAAATAAATAAATCTAAATTTTTTTTGCAAATGAAAAATTTCTTGAGGTGCTATGAATGTAGGGTAGCATAAGTTAGTAAAGAAGTGATCATTTAGGTGAAGTAAAGTTTTTTTTTTTTTTATTGGACAAGGATGAAATTACTTAGGGGAAAAAAACCTATATTATGGGGAAATAATCCAAAGGTCGCTAAGGCTTTACCAGATGCCAGCTGATATGTGCACTCTTCTGCCAAATTCTCTGCTTATTGTGAAGGTGTTCTCTCTACTCTTCATCACAAAGACTGAGGCTTGGGATAGTTCAGTTCTTGTCTGAGGACATGAAGCTCCTGAGCAGTGGCCCTGGCATGCCAACCTGTGCTCCTTAGCATCGTACTTTTAACTCTTCATCACCAGATTGCAACTAGAGCCCACGGGATAAGCAGACGTGATGAGACACTGTCTTGTTCATCACTGATGGGGCAGACTTCAATACTGGGAATGAGAGCAAGTGTAGGTCCTCCCTTTCCCCTATCAAATACACAGGCCATTACATTTTCATTTACCAGAAGCATTGCATTTTTAAGATTTTTTCTTTCCTTTTATCCCAGGGAATATTAATCTGTACAGATTTACTATTAATTTCATGGTAACATGGTTTGTGGTTCATTTTTTGTTTTATTGTTTGATTTTCTTAAACTGTTTCTTGCAAAAGAAGGCCAGCCTATTCTAGATATTTTAGGGACTTTGATCACTCTAGGATGAAATGTTACCTCAAGAGTTATTGTGGAAGAGAAAATACAGGAAAAGTAACTCCTGTTTTTTCCACGATCTGTCTTTTCTCAGATACAAGCAGTGTTCATTTTAACAGAGTCTGTTCTTCCATCTCAGTGACATATGCTGTCTTTCATTAACCCCTTTCTTCCAAGACTGTCAAGTCTGGACTTAAAACAACACTTCCAGAAGAAAGCCATCCTCTCCTTGGGGCATTCTCTTATTTTTTCTTTCCTCTGTCCCTCCTTCCCTCCTTCCCTCCCTCCCTCCCTCCCTTCCTCCCTCCCTCCTTCCCTCCCTTCCTCTGTCCCTCTTTTCCTTCCTCCCTCTCCTCCCCCCTCTTTTACATTTTTTCCATTTCTAGAATCTAGTAGCTTAAATGTTTTATTGGGTACTTAGGATATTTTTTATATGTAACTATAGCACAATTTTGTTGCTTATTCTGACCAATTAAGGACTTTAAGATGAAAATTCAAGAGTACCGACTTCTGTATGCATGCATGCATTCATTCATTCATTTGGTAAGGATTTACTACGTTCATAGTGTTTCAGAGATGGAGTGGTCCTGGGAACATGATTTCTCCTTCCACAAAACTTAGCCCTCAGTGCAACAAGAATTTATACACACAAGAAAACACATACATTAATATACATATTAATAATTTTATAAAACTATTGTGAGATTTTTTCATCAGTTAAAATCAGTATGTACAAGCATAAAATAATTTCTTCTCAATCCATTGCCTTTATGTTCTCCAGATGATCCCTGGAATACGATGGGTTAGCTTTCTAATTCTTTGAAGTAGAAGCCAGACTTTGGATTTTGAATTTTAATCTTTTCCTGGTCTAGGAATATGTAGTCTAGGTCTCTCTTGGTACTGCACAGTCCGTCAAAGGACTATGGGGTAAGGGCTGATAACCTGCAATCCCTAACATGCTAATATATAGTACTTAGGCATCTCAGTATAATATTCACTTAGAATATTTTAGTTTATGAATGGTATGCCACTGCCTCTTTGTTGAGCAGATTTGTTTCTCAGTTATCTTTGTCCTGTTCTTCAGTTCTTTTCCAGGGGGATTTAATGACTCTCTAACCACTATGAGAATTAACAAATCCCAGTTCATGACAGTTTAGATCTTTACTTCTTTTCTAATTCATTATTTGTTTCCCTCTCTCATGGGGTCCTGGGTGTTGGCTAGAAGCCTGGAGAGGCTTGCATGGTCTCTCCTTTCATGCTCATTTCTGAACCCAGTCTGTTGCTTTGTCTGTGTATGGATAGGAACATGCTTGGTATTGGAGGGAGCTATTGAAAGTGGGTCAAGGCATATTTACTCACTAAGCCTCTATATGCTTGCTGTCTCTGGCATTCCCTCTCCATCTTGGTGACCTTGTGCTGCTAAGATTCCTCCCCACCCCCAACCTACAAGACCGCTCCTTGGGCAGGACATAGCAACATCTCAGCACTAGTCAACTCTCATAATGTTTACTCTGCACATGGGAAGTGTGTGTGTGTGTGTGTGTGTGTGTGTGTGTGTGTGTGTGTGTGCCCCGTGCGCGAGCACAAGTAAGGACTGATGGAAATGTTAGAGTCTCAGGCATGGCTTCCCCTGTCACATGTTTTCTGTTATTCATTTCTGTTTAGTTCAGACCAAGCCAGGAGATGTGCTACTCAAGGCCCAAGAAGGAAGCCAGCATTTCTTTTTCATGTGCTACGTTAGCATCTGTGAATGATTCTTTTAACCCATGCACTTGGCTTGGGGTAGGGTTAGATACAACTCTGTGGCTTCCAAACTGCAAATGAATGACGATGTCAGATTGGAAATGGGTGAGACCTGGTTCTGCTGGTTCTGCTAATGGCAAGTCCTGCACATTGCCTCTGAGACCTCACGAAGAATGAGAATGTACTTTGTACCCTCCTTTGTATCAGCTTTAGGTGATGTCTTACTTTTCCTGGCTATTGACACAGTGCCACAGATTTGGTGAGTTATAAGGAAAATTGATTTATTTTATCTAAGTGCTCTGGCCCAAGATCAACAAGCTGAACTTGGGATTGTCTTTTGTTGGTCAGAATCTTGAGGTGGTATATGAGAAGCAAAACACAAGGGAGATCGAGCCAAAATAATTATAAGTCAGATTCACCTTTGAGATAACACATTAACCCATGAATTGTCTGAATGGATTCCATTAAGGACAGCAGACTTCTTTTTTTTTTAAAAAAAATTATTTTATTAGATATTTTCTTCATTTTCATTTCAAATGCTATCCCCAAAGTCCCCTATATCCTTCCCCTGCCCTGCTCCCCTACCCACTCACTCCCACTTCTTGGCCCTGGTGTTACCCTGTATGGGGCATATAAAGTTTGCAAGACCAAGGGGCCTCTCTTCACAATGATGGCCAACTAGTTGGCCATCTTCTGCTACATATGCAGCCAGAGACACAGCTCTGGGAGTACTGATTAGTTCATATTGTTGTTCCACCTATAGGGTTGCAGACCCCTTCTGCTCCTTGGGTAATTTCTCTTAGCTCCTCCATTGGGGCCCCTGTGTTCCATCCTATAGATGACTGTGAGCATCCACTTCTGTATTTGCCAGGCACTGGCAGGGGACAGCTATTTCAGGGTCCTTTCAGCAAAATCTTGCTGGCATATGCAATAGTGTTTGAGTTTGGTGGCTGATTATGGGATGGACCCCAGGGTGGGGAAGTCTCTAGATGGTCCATTCTTTCGTCTTAGCTCCAAACTGTCTCTGTAACTCCTTCCTTGGGTACTTTGTTCCCCATTTTAGGAAGGAATGAAGTATCCACAATGTTGGTCTTCCTTCTTCTTGATTTTCTTGTGTTTTGGAGATTGTGTCTTGGGTATTCTAGGTTTCTGGGCTAATATCCACTTATCAGTGAGTGCATATCAAGTGAGTTCTTTTGTGATTGGGTTACNTNACTCAGGATNATATCCTCCAGATNCATNCATTTGCCNAAGANTTTCATAAATTCATTGTTTTTAATAGCTGAGTAGTACTCCATTGTGTAAATGTACCACAGTTTCTGTATCCATTCCTCTATTGAGGGACATCTGGGTTCTTTCCAGCTTCTGGCTTTATAAATAGGGCTGCCATGAACATAGTGGAGCATGTGTCCTTATTACCAGTTGGAAGATCTTCTGGGTATATGCCCAGAAGTGGTATTGCTGGATCTGCCAGTAGTACTGTGTCCAGTTTTCTGAGGAACCACCAGACTGATTTCCAGAGTGATTGTACAAGCTTGCAATCCCACCAGCAATGGAGGAGTGTTCCTCTTTCTCCACATCCTTGCCAGCATCTGCTGTCACCTGAATTTTTGATCCTTGTCATTCTGACTGGTGTGAGATGGAATCTCAGGGTTGTTTTGATTTGCATTTCCCTGATGATTAAGGATGTTGAATTTTTTTTCAAGTGCTTCTCAGCCCTTCGTTATTTCTCAGCTGAGAATTCTTTGTTTAGCTCTGTACCCCATTTTTTTAATGGGGTTATTTGAATTTCTGGAGTTTAGCTTCTTGAGGACAGCAGAATTCTAATAATCTCTTACTTAGTCCCACAAGTTAATATGGCATCATGGGGACTAAAATTCAGCACGAGTCTTAGAAGGGACAAATTATACTCAATCCATAATGTTGCAAACACCAGAAATCAAAAAAAATGCCTTCTCATACCCGATTTCAATATGTTCTGTGAAAGAAAACTTAGAATAAGATGAGACTTCATAACAAAATAACTGAATTGAAAAGTCTCATTAAGTAGGAGTCTCTAACTTAACTTGCAAATAAATACTTGAAAGATGGGCAGATGTTTGGGTTAGACATGGTCAAATGAATTCCAAGCATAGAAAATGATAAAGGAGAGAGCAAGGAGCCTGGCTCTATAAATGATGTTATTAGGACTATAGAAGTGCAGAGGAAAGTATTCCATGGATGGTCTCCCAAGTAAAGCATACATTAGGCTGGTAAAGTTCTACAAAACCTTCCTTTACTGGAAATCACATTAAACATCTACTCTAGAGTATTTAGATCTTGGAAAAGTATAGAAGTTTAATTTCCTTCTGTCTTACAGCTAGCTCCACGACCCAGCAGCTTTTGCTGAGATGTTCTGCTAAGGATTGGTGAAGCCATGTAGCCTTGTTAGGAGGGGCAGATTGCTGGTAATGATCCCTTCCAGTCACCTCCCGCCCATCCTTGTGCTATAGAAGTTCGACTGCTGGCAAGTGTAGCAGAGTTTCCCCTACTTCCTACAGCCCCTGCTCTTAGAGAAGAGGTTCCTTACCTGAAAGCAGACTGAGAAGACTAAAGTCTGACCCTACCTACTCAAACTTGTTTGTACCACAGAAGTCTTACCCTACCAGAGGTAAGCCAGGAAGCCCAAGGGTTTCTCTACCGCTGTGCCCACTTGCAGCACTGGATGGTGTCACTCTTGGAAGAGCAGTTCTGCCTTAAGTTTGAGGCGGCTGCACAAGGATTCTTCTTGGCAGAGAGGCAGGCCATGAGAACAAATGACTCCACAGCTCTGTGTGACAGAAGTGATTTTTTTTAAACAGAACTGAGAGTGAACTCTATGTCTACCTCTGGTGGAGAACAATTAGGAGGAGATCAATAGTTTCATATCATAAGTAAAACAGCAGCTTAGAAGTTCTCAGGGAAAAAAATCAGAAAAAGAGGCAGCCAAGTCAAGCCTTCCTTCTTGAGATCTTGTGAAGTGTGGGGATTGAGAAGGCTGTGTGCATAGCTGGCCACTCCCACTTGGGACCATTAAGAATAGGATATGGCCCCCTCTCACACTTAACTCCACCTTTTATAGAACTGATCATTGACCATGTTTTCTAATTATTTCATATTTCTGTATATCTCACTTCATTCTGAAAGGAGAGGTGGGTCTCTAATTTTTTCAGAGGCGTGTCTGTTATTTAACATTGTCTCTGGAGCACAGAGGACTTTCATATCTTTATTGGTTATGTGCTGTGTTAATGGGGAATGGTCAGAGAAGTGAGTAGGACACATGAGTAAAACACTGTGAGGGACTGAGAAAGGAGTTTAAGAGTGGGCCAAAGCTAGAGGAAAAAAGTCTTCCCCAGGAAAACAAGTAATTCTAAGTTCAACTTCACAATAGAAAGAAAGAATAATGCATGTTGGAGCAAGAAGGAAAACTAAAATATATGTTTGGAAGGAATGTAGAAATTGCTAATAGAGAAGAAAATAAATAGATCACAAAAATAAAGGCCAGCTAAATTACATGGTTAAATCATAATAACAATGAGATAAAACTGCATTTTAGTTGAAGTAGGTTTTGTTATTTGAAAGTAGAGAAGCATTTATGAACCAAGCTAAAACTAAACAAACAAACAAACAAACAAACAAACAAACAAACCAACCAAAAGCAAGTTGCAGCTAAATATCACTGGGATAGGACACAATAAAAGATAAAAAAATAAAAAATTAGGGCAGTGGAGGCCACTGAGCACTCCAGAAGACTCTCCACAACGCAGGTCCTTGGGATCACGGATGAGTGGAACACAATCAACTCCAGAGAATCCAGGAGGGGCTTTTGCCAACAAGAACAGGGAGAAATGAACACAGCCTGCTCAGAAGCTGTGTTCCGGTCCATTCGGGGCCACCCCACCATCTCTCTCCTGAACCCCAGTGGAGGCAGCTGAGCTCTCCTGAGGAATCTCCACACTGCAGGTCCTTGGGATCACTGCAGAGGCAGCAGAGAGCTCTCGAGGACCCTCCACACCACAGGTCCTCAGGATCACAGGAGAGTTGGCCTAAGAGAGGGCTCTGACCCCAGGACTCAGAATGAGGATCAGAGCTCCAGACTCCTGGACACCTGCCTTGCTAGAGGAGAGCTTGCCTGCAGAGAGTGCTCTGACCAAGGGGACGCAGGGGAGAGTTGGATTCCCAGGAGTGCTGACAGAGGCTAACAGAATCACAGGAGGAACAAACTCTAGCCACAGACAGCTTGAACATTAACACCAGAGATTGCCAGATGGCGAAAGGCAAAGGTAAGAATCTTATTAATAGAAACCAAGAACACTGGGCACCATCAGAACCCAGTACGCCCACCACAGTGAGTCCTGGATACCCCAACACACCCAAAAAGGAAGATGTGGATTTAAAATCATATCTCATGATGGTGGTAGAAGATTTGAAGAAGGACATTAAAACTCACTCAAAGAAATACAGGAGAACAATGCTAAACATGTAGAAGCCCTTAAAGAGGAAGCACAAAATTCCCTGAAGGAATTACAGGAGACCATTGTTAACAGGAAGAAGTCTTTAAAGAACTACAGGCAAATACCACTAAACAGGTAGAAGAAACACAAAAATCCCTCAAAGAATTACAGGATAACACTGCTAAACAGGGGGTGAAATTGAACAAAACCATTAAGGATCTGAAAACGGAAGTAGAAACAATAAAGAAAACCCAAAGGGAGACAACTCTGGAGATAGAAACCCTAGGAAAGAAATCAGGAATCATAGATGTGAGCATCAGCAACAGAATACAAGAGATGGAAGAGAGAATCTCAGATACAGAAGATTCCATAGGGAACATGGACACAACAATCAAAGAAAATGCAAAATGCAAAAAGATCCTAGCTCAAAACATCCAGGAAATCCAGGACACAATGAGAAGACCAAACCAATGGATAATAGGAGTAGATTTAAGTTGAAGATTTTCAACTTAAAAGGTCTGCAAATATCTTCAACAAAATTATAGAAGAAAACTTCCCAAACCTAAAGAAAGAGATGCCCATGAACATACAAGAAGCCCATAGAACTCTAAATAGACTGGACCAGAAAAGAAATTCCTCCAGACACATAATAATCAGAACAACAAATGCACTAAATAAAGACAAAATATTAAAAGAAGTAAGAGAAAAAGGTCAAGTAACATATAAAGGCAGGCCTATTAGAATTACACCAGACTTCTCACCAGAGACAATGAAAGTCAGAAGATCCTGGACAGATGTTATACAGACATTAAGGAAACACAAATGCCAGTCCAGGCTTCTATACCCAGTAAAACTCTCAATTACCGTAGATGGAGAAACCAAGGTATTCCATGACAAAACCAAATTCACAGAATATCTTTCCATGAATCCAGTCCTTCAAAGGATAATAAAGGGAAAACACCAACACTAAGAAACTACACCCTAGAAAAAGGAAGAAAGTAATCCCTCAACAAAACCAAAAGAAGACAGCCACAAGAACAGAATCTCAACTTTAACAACAAAAATGACAGGAAGCAAAAATTATCTTTT
>NC_034602.1:75279676-75284800 GCF_900095145.1 Mus pahari | reverse complement strand
TGTCTCTAGCTGCATATATTGCAGAAGATGGCCTAGTCAGCCATCGTTGGGAAGAGAGGCCCCTTGGTCTTGCAAACTTTATATGTCCCATATAGGGCAACGCCAGGGCCAAGAAATGGGAGTGAGTGGGCAGGGGAGCAGGGTGGGGGGGAGTGTATAGGGGACATTCGAGATAGCATTAGAAATGTAAATGAAGAAAATATCTAATAAAATAATTTAAAAAATTTGATATGATGCAGATTTGGGGACATTCTCCCAGGACTATAAACACATCACCACAGAACAGAGGCTTCATTGGCATATAGGCTTAATAAAATATTTTTTGTCAAACACTTTTGATTGGCATCATATTGTAAAAATACACTGGAGTATCATACAGTGCCACTTTTACATGATGCAATCCAGGAACTCAAGTCTGCATACAACTTTACAACCGGATCTGTGATGGTAGAATCTTTCCTCTCACTTTTTTTTGTTTATTGTGACCCTTGTATTATCTCCAAAATAAGAAACACCCGTCTTTTCTTTGGTATGATTTTTATCGTTGCATTATCACTGTTTGTTAGACAGATTGACTCTTTTAGGTTTGTTTTTTGATTTTTTTTGGACTGTGATCATGAACACTATGTGCCTCACAGCAGCAGCATGACGTCTGGGTAGTGGTCTTTGCTTCAAGGTACTGATTATCCAGAAAAAAGTCCAAATGGCAACTAAAGAGTAGGTCACTTAGGGCTTATCATGGAAGAGGGGCCAGAAAGACAATAAAAGCCAGAGACGGTAGATGACACAATGAAGTATTGTCTTCTGGACACAGCAGGACAGCTGAATATACAAACTCACAGCCTTGCAACAGCATGCACAGATTCTGAACAGACACAAGCCAGACCAAATCCTACTATGCAGATGAGGGTTGGGCAGACAACCCAAGCCTTAACAGTGAAGTTCTTTCAGCTGTTAGCTTTTGGGAGAGGGAGAAATGGTTTTCTCTTAAAAGAGTAGTCCTTGATACATTGACCACTCTCCAGTGACCACATATCCAAGAATATTTGAGCAGAAAAAATTGATATTGAAGGATTTAGGGTAAAATTTTAGGTGGGTAATGAAGAAGAAAGGATCTGGAAAGACTGGGGGTGGGGAGTATGGTAAACACATGTGTATGTTGCATGAAACTACCGAAGAGCTAATTAAAAATCACAGCATGCCACTTTGGCAATCAGAAAGCTATATGCATGCCTCTGATGATCAATTTCATGTCAACTTAGGTAGGTAGGCTAAAGCATGCAGATACCCATCTAAATATTGTTATGAAGGTAGTTTTTTTTAGATGATATTTATATTAGTATCAGGGAAAATTGAATGAGACAGATTATCCCTTCATGTTGTTCAATTGTTAAAAGCAATAACAGAAAACAAAACCAACACAAAACAAAATGGAAGTGAATGGACTAGGAGGGAATTATGTCTCAGAGCCATGAGATAACATCAGCTCTTCCCTGGGCCTCAGTCTACTGGTCTACCCTATAGACTCTGCATGTGGTTCCTCACAATGATGTATGAACTTATTCCTTAAACCTCATTAACACCACAGATTGTACATTGTAGGAGAAACTCACTTTACAGAATCACACCAGTTTTCAGATTATAATAAACATCTAAGCAAACAACCCCGTGGAAACTGTCACTATATTCACTGTTATAAAGTCTAAAAATTAGCCTTTTAACTGAATATTATTGCTCTTGCCTGTGACATCAACACATGGGAGACTGAGTCAGGAAGATTTCCATGTCTAACCTGTTTCCATTGTGTTTAAGGCTAACCTGTGCTCCATTGTGAGTTTCAGGCTAGCCTGGAAAAAAAAAAAACCAAACCAAAACAAAACAAAAAAACAAAACAACCCCCCCCCAAAACCCAAATAGGATAAAACAAAAACCCAGTAACAAAACCCAAATAAAATTTCTAGTTTTAAATGAAAATATGAAACATGTAAATGAAGAAATATGATCCATTCACAAGAGAACAAGCAAGTAATAGAAGGTGCCTTTGAGGAAATCCATTTGGTGAGGTTATCAGACAAAGACATCCAAACAACTCCTTTGAATGTGTTGGAATATGAAGGACTAGGGAAGGATATGATGACAATGTTCATCGAGTATAATGAGCTAGAAAGAAGTTAAACGTGATAAAAAAGAAACATGGAATTTCTGGATTTTAAATATATAATGATTGTCACAAAAAGCTCACTAGAAGAGTTTAGCAGTAGATTTGAACGGTCAGGAAAAAGTATATTTAAAATTGAAAATAAGTCAACAAAGATGTTACAATCTAAATAGAAAAAGAGGGAGAAGAAAAAGATAATCAGAAACTCAGAGACTGAAATCTCCACAATGAGGATACTACAAGGGAAGAGAAATAGAAATGAAGAGATAAAGAATACAATAAAACTCCAGATTTGATCAAAAACATCCATACACAACTCCAAAACTCAGAAAATATCAAGTAATAGAAGTGAGAAGTGACTCATACTGAGACACATAGTCAAAAATGCCAAGTTCAAAGATAGAAAGATTAGGTGATTTTTAAAGATCACATAATCACATTTTCACCTCTATTTTTCCCTTCATTGGCTTAAAACACTACTATATTAATCATGCATATTCTCACATTTTATATGGGAATAAACTAAATTAGAGAGTGGTGGTGTGAACGGGTAGTGGGAAAAAAACCTGTGAGCATCACTAGATGGCACCTCAGCCACAGGAATAAGTTCAGAGGGCCGGAAAGGACAGAAAGGTTACGATTTCAAAGTATATGTGTGTGTGTGTGTGTGTGTGTGTGTGTGTGTGTTTCTTATTTCCAAAAAACCTTAGTTTTTTGGAAGCATGTACGCTTATAAAAACAGCAGCACTAAGTACTGTAAGGGTTGGCAGCAGGACAGACCAAACTTCACAATCAGCAGAGACAGAGTGGGATGGGAATGACAGGCTGCAGGAGTCCCCACTTATGTGGGTTGTAGAACGGATCAGTGCACGTTGTTAATGTGGTTATTAGAGATTATGAGCTTCCTCATGGTATTGTCACACACACACACACACACACACACACATGCACATGCAGTTATACATGCACTCATACATGTATGTACACACACCACACTCATATATTTACATATATACATTTATAGACATGTATACACACACACACACACACATAAATTCTTAGCTCCCAATTTTATCTCTCTCTCATCATTTCTCTTTCTCTTCCTTAATAATTCTCTTTTCACATTTAATAGGGAACTGGTATACAAAATACATAAACATAGTTTCAAACAGAGTGGTTAAAATGAAAGACAATAATGATTGTGCACAGGATTTCATGAAGCATTTCTCCAACAGGAAATGAACAATAAGCAAATTTCTGGCTTTTTGTAATTATTAACAGGATTTAAAAAATTAAATTAATTTTTTTATCAAAATAGAATTACACTACTTTCCTCTCCCTATCCTTCAAATTTCTCCCATGACCCTCAAGTTAATAACCTTTTTATTTCAATATTATATTTTTAACACAACATTTCTGATAGCTGTAATGTTTGTACTTTTGAAACTTTGTCTTCACTTTATCCTAGGAGAATATTAATGCTAAATACAGAAAAAAAAATCTTCCAAAGCAATTAAAAGTGAGCAAGATTTTCTTACATGTACACATATGTAAACGTGTCATTTCTAAATATCTTTGCATGCTAGGTGTACATTATACATATTTGATAATACAGAAGTGCATTATCTATTTCTCTCATTCTCTGATAGAACTTAGAATAGTTTTGTCTAAACTATTAAAATCATCATATAGGACATAATTCATAGTAGAGACAGGCAAGTTATCTAAATCAAAATGATGCAAATTTTTAAGCGTAGTCTAGTACAAATGCATGTGTCAGAGGTTGGGCATGGAATTCAGCAGTAAAAATGTTTACATAACATGAGAGAGGCCTTCAGCCCTTGGAAGGGAGGGAGAGGGGGAAAAAAGACAGATCTCTTTCTATAAAAGTTTTAAAACTAGTTAGCTTTTGCTGAATGTATATACAAACACAGAATCAGACATACATTCATATACACTCACTCACAGAGTCAAACATGCACTCATACACAGATACTCTCTATCTCTCACACACACATGCACATATACACACAAACAACTCACACAAACTCATATATACACACTCATTGACACAGACACACACATTCACTCATACACACATACACACAATCAGGTACACTAACACACACTTAGACACTCAGACTTACACATACAATCAGACACACTAAAACAGTCAGACACACTAGCACACAAAGACACTCATTCACACACATACCAGACACATTGACATACATACACGGACACTAAGGCACACTCAGGGACTAACTCACACATACCCACACACCACTGCCTACTTGTTCTAGTTCTCTGGAGATCTTTAATTAGTCTTCCTAGAGAAAGGGAATGACACTTGTATTTTCAATATGAATTCATGAGTTCTCATTAGGTTATTTTTGATGTGGTTTTCTGAATCCCATCTCTGTGACATGAGTTCATTTAGGAGTGAACAAGTCAGAGCTCAGGAATCTTCATGAAGCCATGGACACGGATAAGTTAATAAAAGCTCTGGGAGAGTGAGACTTCTTGCAGATTACTTCCTGTATGTCCAAACAACTTTCTAGGTCACATATCTGTTTCAATGTTTTTTTTAATAACATGGCTATGACAATTTATTCAACCCTAGCCTAGTTGTCAGTAATGGATACAGTTCTGATATTGTTTCATTTAAGTGTTGAACACCTATTATTTGTCAATCATTATAAAAATTATGTAATTTCTATTTTTTTTTCCTTGAGGGGCTGAGGATAGAACTCAGGGTCTTAGGCTGGTGAAATGACACAGTGGAAAAGCCACTCGCTGCCAAGCCTGGCAGCCTGACCTGGGAGCTACATAGAAAAAGAAGAGAGCCCACTGCTGCTAATTGTCCTCTGTTGTAACACACACACACACACACACACACACACACACACACACACACACACACACACATACATACACACACACACAGACAGGCAGAACCACAAGTT
>NC_034602.1:75277532-75279565 GCF_900095145.1 Mus pahari | reverse complement strand
ACACACACACACACATGAATTGTAATTAAAAGAAAAAAAGACCCAAGGTATTTCCCCTCCAAATGTTTTTCTTGGCTTCCTTCCTGCAATGAACTTTTTATCCTTGTTAGCCATCTTCTTTTTCCTTGTGAAGCCACTTCCCCTTCCCCATTTCACTGTCAGGCAGCTTAGTTTGTGTAGGCATTCAGAAATTCATGAGAATCTCTTAGAATATCTACACAGAAAAAGCAGGTGGTTAGATATAGAAAGAGGAAAAAAAGCCAAATGTAATATTAGATTAATACTGTTGATGGTATATGTTTTATATTTGTGAACCATTACCATTTCTTTCCAGAATTAATATGAATTAATGATTACTGACTTACAAGCACATAGTGACTGTGAGAAGAGCATCAGCTGAATGAAGACATAAAGAAAGATGAAGAACTACGTTTTGTTTGTACTTAACTCTATTTTGACTACATCAAGCACCAACAGACAAACACTAACACATACAGAGGCAGGCGTCAGCTGCTCATGTTGATTTCAGGGTTTACTTCGGAGTTAGAAGCTATTTGGGATTCTTCTTCCATCCCATCGAGAGAGGTCAGAAGTTGCCACATCAATTTTATTGCTAATCTTTAGAGATTAACTTTTTAGCAGTATCTGCAGGGGCGGAATTGAGTCAATTTCCTTATGGGCCCTTCTGAGTTTCCTTAGAATTGGCCCTGCAATAAGACAGTGGGACTTCTTTTGTTTTTCCTGTGGCTGGTGTTTAGTTAGTAACTTCCCAGTCCTGGCACTTCCCTATCAAATTGCTTTTACTTCCCAGTGGGACTTGCCTGCTTCCCTGTGCCACTTGTTCATAGGACTTACGAGTTATGAAAATTGCTCTGTTGAAAGAGATCAGAACACATCTCTTCAAAATATGAAGGATCATCGAATCAAAGACAATCGAGAAGAACCAGAAGCTTGAACACTCTATGTCCTTTTATTTACCTAGAAGGAGGATATATATTAACAAGAACAAAAGGCATTTGACAGCCAGCACCACACACATAAAGGAATGAGAACAGCTTTTTCTTTTTAAATTGGATATTTTATTTATTTACATTTCAAATGTTATCCACTTTCCTGGTTTCCCCTCCAGAAACCCCCATCCCATCCTCCCTCTCCCTGCTTCTATGAGGCTTCACCTCCCCCACCCAACCACCTTCTCCCACCTCCCCTCCCTGACATTCCTTTACACTGGCCATCAAGACCAAGGGCCTCCTCCCACTGATGCCCAACAAGGTTATCCTCTGCTACATATGCAGCTGGAGCCATGGGTCCCTCCATGTGGACTCTTTTTTTGATGGCTTAGTCTCTGGGAACTCTGAGGGGTCTGATTGGTTGATATTGTTTTTCTTCTTATGGGGTTGCAAATTCCTCCAGCTTCTTCAGTCCTTTATCTCCTCCATTGAGGTCCAATAGTTGGCTGTGAGCACCCACATGTGTATTTGTCAGGCTCTGGCAGAGCCTCTCAGGTGACAGCTATATTAGGTTCCTGTCAACAAACACTTCTTAGCATCCTCAATACTGTCCGGGTTTGGTGTCTGTATATGGGATAGATCCCCAGGTGGGGCAGTCTCTGGATGGCTTGCAGTAATAACTAATGAAAAAAGAGGCCATGAAGTTGATGGAGAGTGGAGAGAAGCATGTGGGAAGGGAGAAATGGAATTATATTATAATCTTTTTTTTTCATCTTTTCTGAATCTGGACTTTTATTTATTTAGTTTTAGATTTTGTTTTATTTTTATTTTTTAAAAAATTTTTATTAGATATTTTCTTCATTTACATTTCAAATGCTATCCCAAAAGTCCCCTATACCCTCCCCCATCCCTACTCCCCTACCCACCCATTCCCACTTCTTGGCTCTGGCGTTCTCTTGTACTGGGGCATATAAAGTTTGCAAGACCAAGGGGCTTCTCTTCCCAATGATGGCCAATTAGGCCATCTTCTGCTACATATGCAGCTAGAGACATGAGCTCAGGGGGTACTGGTTAGTTCATATT
>NC_034602.1:75271178-75277192 GCF_900095145.1 Mus pahari | reverse complement strand
GATTTCTGAGTTCCAGGCCAGCCTGGTCTACAGAGTGAGTTCTAGGACAGCCAGGGCTACACAGAGGAAACCTGTCTCGAAAAAAACAAAAAGATATAGCTGTCTCCCGAGAGGCTCTTCCAGTGCCTGGCAAATACAGAAGTGGATGCTCACAGTCATCCATTGGACAGAGCACAGGGTCCCCAATGAAGAAGCTAGAAAAAGTACCCAAGGAGCTGAAGGGGTTTACAGCTCCATAGGAGGAACATCAATACGAACTAACCTGTACCCCCCAGAGCTCCCAGGGACTAAACCACTAATCAAAGAAAACACATGGTGGGACTTGTGGCTCTAGCTGCATATGTAGCTGAGGATGGCCTAGTCAGTCATCAATGGGAGGAGAGGCCCTAGGTCCTATGAAGGTTCTATACCCCAATATAGAGGAATGCCAGGGCCAGGAATGGGAGTGGGTGGGTTGGGGAACAAGGGGAGGGGGGAGGGGATAGGGGATTTTCAGAGGGGAAACTAGGAAAGGGGATAACATTTGAAATGTAAATAAAGAAAATATCTAATAAAAATATGAAAAGAGACCTCTCTCTCTCCCTCTTTCTTTGTTCTTTCTTTTCTTTTCTTTTCTTTCTTTCTTTCTTTCTTTCTTTCTTTCTTTCTTTCTTTCTTTCTTTCTTTCTTTCTTTCTTTGATTTGTCCTTTTGAGACAGTGTTTCTCTGTGTAACAGAGAACATTGCTTGTTTGGAACTCATTTTGTAGACCAGATTATCATGCCTCTGCCTCCTGAGTGCTGGAATTAAAGACATGCACCACCACTTCCTCAGTGCTAATACATATGTACTTTAAAAAAAATAAGAATCTCACCCCCAAATCTAGGGATTGAAGAAAAGAGAAACCCTCTTACCTTACAAAGTCCCCAAAACTGTTAACAATACGAAGTTTACTGCAGTTGCTTATGACAGAATATGCTAATTTTAAACATTAGATACTTTAGATAAACCAGATATCATATATGCATTTTTATGATATATGGTTTGTGTTTAAATTATTTACTTGCAAAGTGAGAAATAGGAGGGAAATATCTAAAGTACCTGTGGCCTATCTTATGGTGTGAGTGACTACTTTGCTTTTAGCTTTAAAGTCTAGACTCAATCTGATCCTTGAACTAGAACTTGGTTATCCTTATGCTTGGATGCTTATCTACACAAGGTTACATCCATGCACATAATCACAAAAGAAGGAGAATAGAAATGTACTTGTGCTTAGCCTGTGCCCCACAAGCTCACCCAAAACCTTTCCTAGATAGAGCACAACCTTACATCTGCTTGTATAATTAAACTAAATATCATGTTCCTACTGGGGAGAATTTAATGCTGACATCTCAACTTTTTTTTTAAAATTTATGAACCGGTTGCCTGTGGAATACGCAGAGACATTTGAAATTAGTAATAATGAATAGAATATATACATATTAAAAAAATACATGAATCATTTCCTGTCATTTCTGGTGGGTAAAGGAGAGCCACAGCTTCCTACAGCTGCCATTATCATTCCAAAGTTCTCTTTTACTGCCCATCAAACATGTATAGATTTAATGACCTGGAGAGAGATCAGTGGAATTCTTCACAGTGCTGCATGTTTATTAATGGGCCTCCTGTTCATTGTGATGTGGTAGTGTTAGGCTCATGTCAGAGATATGGCAGGCGGCAATTAAGAGTTGCTTTAGTTCTGAAAGAAAGGAAATTAGCCACTGATCAGTGACAGAGACAACTCAACATCCTGGTAAGTGCATGCAGAAAGAAGAAAGAAAGAAGAGCCACAAAGAGACAAGAAGAAGGGAAGACATTTGATGAACTTTCTCTGTTGCAGACATGACAAGGGACAGCAGTAATGTGCAAAAAAGAAGTAATGGAAAATATTGGGATGGAAAAGACTTTACAATGGGCAGGAAGCTTTTTTTTTTCTTTCCTTTTTCTTTTTTAAGAATTTTATTTATTTTCCATCCCAACCACAGTTTCCCCTCCTTCCTATTCTCTCAGCTCCGCCTCCCCCCCCCTCTCCCTCTCTCTCTCTCCCTCTCCCGTCTCTCTTCTCTCTTCTGGAGTGTTCTTTCTCTCTCCCCCCCCCTCCTCTCTTTCTCTACAGAAAAGGACTGGCCTCCCAGGATCCAACCAGCCCAGGCCTGTCAAGTTCCAGGAAGATTAGGCACTTCCTCTTCAATTAAGGCTAGACAGGGCAACCCAGTAGGGGAGCCTTTGCAAGGGCTCTGGTTCCTTTTACAAGGAGAGTTTCAGCTCACTCTGTTAAAAGTATTTCAAGATGCAGAACAGCTTCTGCAGGCTAGGTTTGTAGCTTGTATGAAGGTCTGGGCATCCAGTGTGGGAGCACCTGGTGGTAGAGGTCTGAAATCCTAGCATTTGGATGGTGGAGGCAGAAAGATCGGAGTTGAGGATCATCTCAGGCTTCATTGTGAATTCGAGGCCATCCCCTGTAAGTTCTGCTTGTTATTTTTATTAGTGTATGTATTTGAGAGGACCCTAAAATAATTACTATTTAATCCGTGTTCTCAAACAGGATAAGAAATATCAGGCAAGAGTTTACTGAGAGTCGGAGCAGAAGTCTGTCAGCAGAAGTTTGCTGGGGAGCTCTGTAGACTCTTTACTGAATGGATGAGATGGAGAACAAGAAAAAAAAGGCACACTGGGTCCCATGCTGAGCTTTTCATGCAAATAAGAATGCCACACATTCTTTTAAAGTGTGATTTGAAGTCAGTCAGTGAACAAGAAGTGAAAGGCTTACTTCGTTTTCTTAGTTGAGCAGATATTAAGTGCCTAAATCAAAGCAAGAGCTACCCTGCACGCCAGGAGTATATAAAAACACCTGCACATAAGGCTTTTACAGCACAATTTCTTTCATTATGAAATCACCTTTTTCAAAAATTAGTTAATTTGCATACCTTAAACTCACTTGTGTAACTCCTAACCCCTAGAATCACAGATGACTGAACTTGGAGATAGGAGATAAAGGAATGTAGTTAGTATTAACATACTCTTTAGGATCTTCCTTTACACAGTCTGGTAAATTCCCTTATGAACAGTTGAGAAATGAGGGTACAGATGAACAGAGGATAGGTCACGGGAACTTGCAGGGAAAATATTGTATGTGATATGTAGTGAAGTACAGTTCAGAAGAAACAGCCATGATGGTATCTCAGACTTGAACTTGGAGCCTTCAAAACTGGTGTTTTAAGCCACTATGAAGGCAATCTCAGAAAAGTAATACAAGCTTACAACAGGAAAATTGTGATTTTATTTTAAAAACAAAATACATTCAAAGAGTGATGTAACTCATCCAGGTCTACAAAACTGGGGAGCAGTTTTCAGAATCTAAAAAAAAAAAAATCACTAAAAAAACCCTTGATGATTAGTACGTATGCCTCAGAATACTTAAAAATAACTCTTAAAAGTCTATCAATGATAATAAATGCTAATAAATGCCAAACAATCTGTGAAATTTAAAACTCCATGTAAAAGCAAATACTTGAGCATCAAATTGAGAACTTGACCCATACATGGAGAAACAATGCAGATCTTGTTTCGAGGAGTGAGCCAAAGATGCCTATGGGACCAATAACATCCTTGGTCAGAAGTGGTTAAGAAGACTAGGGCGACTGTGTAATGTAACTGGGCCATCAGAAGAGGAAGGTGGATTCGATTGGTTTTTAGGTGAGACTGTAGAGGGAACCAGGACAGTTTCTTGGAGAGGTTTAGCCACAAACTGTGGTTGCCAAAGCACACAGGCACACTGTCTCTAAAGGCTGTGTATCAATTTCTTGTGGCTGTGATGAAATGCCCAACAACAACAAAAAACTTAAGGAAGGGAGTATTTGTCCTGGCTTACCTTCTGAGGGCATATTCCATTACGGTGTGGGGTCATGGAGGTGGGGACTCGGGGTGACTGGTCAGATAGTGGCTGTGACCAGGAAACAGAAGGAAGAGTATGTGTGCCCAGATCTCTTTCTCCTTTCTAGTCATCCAAGACTATAACCTGTCTATCGAGGGTCTTCCCATCTCTACTAACCCAGTCTAGAAACACTCTCACAGACACTCCTACGGTAGGTTTGTCATCTAGGAGGTTCTAGGTCTTTTCAAGCTGGCAATATTAACTATCGTACAGTGAGCAATTGTTTGTAGTATAAATTTCAAGAGTAAACAAAGTGTTAAATTCATTAGGGAAAACTTTTTGATGTTGACTTTTAATCTACTTGCCTTTAACTTAAGAGAAATTTAATCATGATCTTCAAATTCTCATTGGGTTGCTAATAATGGGAAAGTCTTTAAATGAAAACATTTGGAATTTCTATTGTTGGTGCTTTATTAATATACTGTTTATTCTAACAGCAGTATTCAGTCTTATAAAAGAACTGACTGGGAATGGAATGGATCCGAGTTTCAGCCTTGTTTATTGAATGACTTTTGGTTTGTCTTAATCTGACCCAAATCAGAGTCTTCTTGAGGCAAAGGCTAATCTCTCAGGAAGTCTGTTTAGGAAGAGCTGTGGTTGATACTGGGGATGCCCTTGGAGAGGTGGAAGGGTACTGTCAGGGCAGAAGAGAACATCTCTTGGCATCCACAATAGCGTCTGGGTTTGGTGACTGTATATGGGATGGATCCCCAGGTGGGGCAGTCTCTGGGTGGCCTTTCCTTTAGTCTCTGCTCCACACTTTATCTCCACATTTGCTCCTGTATTTTGTTCTCCTTCTAAGAAGGACCAAAGCATCCACACTTTGGTCTTCCTTCTTATTGAGCTACATGTGGTCTGTAAATTGTATCCTGGTTGTTTGGAGCTTCTGGGCTAATATCCACTTATCAATGAGTGCATATCATGTGTTTTCTTTTGCAATTGGGTTATCTCACTCAGGGCGATATTTTCTAGTTCTATCCATTTGCCTAAGAATTTCATGAATTCACTGTTTTTAATAGCTGAGTAGTATTCCATTGTGTAAATGTGCCACATTTTCTATATCCATTCCTATGTTGGAGAATATCTGGGTCTTTCCCTTGTCCTGCATCCCCACCCCCACCATCCAACAAAAGAAGAGAGCATCTCTCTTCCGCATGATATTTGCATTTCATTTGATTATATATGATTAATTGTTAAGCCTAATGAGTGGAGGAAGCTATGAAATGCTGCAGTGGGAAAATTTCCCCCATAATCCTTGGTTTTCAGGATGAAGGATTTTCTATAAAGACATTCCTGACCCTTTGACTTCATTCCTAGGAAGGTGGGTTTCAACCTGAGAATACAACCCCTATCGATTCTGGTGAGTTGTTTAGGATCCAAGTCGCATCTTCCAAGTGGCCTTCATTTGGTATTCAAAGTGATGTTTTGATTCTATTCTTACTGTTTCTTTGTCTTATTGACAAGCTCACTTAATTTGATAAACCTATGCAGGAAAGAAGCATTTAACTTTCCAGTGTCCTCAGCCGTTGAAACAGGTACCCAGAATCAAGGTCACAACTTTCTATTACAGATATTGGTCATTGTCCTGGTGGAGTGTGTGGTCTCTTTTGGTGAAGACAGCACAGTTGTAAAGTCCTTTCGATCTGAACAATTTAGCCTCCACCAATAGGTTTCTGGAAGATATCTGGTATATTCAGCAACCTATTGTTCACCACGGTGAGCCAGTGTCTGGTTCTAGAGCGGTATAAGGTGACGCGCTCTGAGCTCCTCTCTTCCCTCTGGAGCCATGATGAAAGCAGGCTATGGAGGAACGGTAATAACACACGCGCTTGCGCAGCTGTTCTTTGATGTACATCACTCCTCACAGCAAGTCTAAGACCTGGGAGAGTTTATTGCAATGTACAACCGATTCCATGGTGTTCTTAGGGTTGTTTAATAGCTTACCTTTGGCCAGCTTTCTGAATTCCACTTTCAGCAAGAAGGCTGCAAAACCACACACACACAGACACACACACACACACACACACACACACACACACACACACACACACACACACACACA
>NC_034602.1:75253538-75270816 GCF_900095145.1 Mus pahari | reverse complement strand
TTTTGGTCTTGTTTCTTAAGGACACCAATCCCTCTCATGCAGTTTCCTCCCCGTGAATCACTACTTACACCCCCACCTCCTAACACCATCACTTTGGGTGACTTCAGCACATGAAATTTCAAGGAACATAGCCATCTCAGCCTCAACAGACACCCAAGTGTATTCTTAGTTTGGCTGCTGGATGATTTATCAGAAGAGTCCAGTAAAAGTTTTCAATGCCAAGTATGCCTATTATAAAAATCTAATATGAAAGGCTATTTAGGAGAAAGAGAATATGCTTTATTCTTTGGCTGCAAAGCACAAAGAATACCGAATGATTCTCAAGTCTCTCGACATCTTTCTAGCACTTTAAATTTCATACAATTATACAAAAAACAGAGAAGTCACCTACTGTCTAAGCCCAATGCCAAGCTGCCTTCCTTTCAGCATAATAAGGATAGTAAGAATGATCTTTAAAGTAATGCCTTCAGGATTTAGGGTATTTTAAAAAAATGCTGTTCTCTGTTTTGATTTGCTAATAGTCTGAGTTAAAACACAGTTATTCCTTTTGGAAACCAAAATTGCTGCAACTACAGAGGGTTTTAATTATTAAGAGCTAACCTGGGCTAAAGTTGGTATACTTTTATACCTATCAGTTCTATCAAATCTGTATATCTGGGGACATTTATTTGTTACCCAGTCTACTTCCACTCTGAGAGTTAAAGCAAAAGTAAGCCTGGCCCCAAAGAAAAATTTGCTCTCGACTGTTTTTGTTGACTAACAAAATTCTTGAGGCAAACTTTTCCCCACTTTTGATCGAATTTCTATTGTGACCACAGCACACTGCTCCTTTGGTAACTTCAAAGCAAGTATTAAGTTGTAATTATGTCTTTTGAAGGAAAATCATGTTCAAGGTGGGGCCCATTCCTGAATTAGCCAAGTGATAGGCTCAGAGTCGAGTTAGGAGAGGAGATCAGCATAGGGAGAGGATAGAGAGATATAGGTAGGCATTTATGGAACTTGGCTCATGTGTTCAAATACCATGGAGGGCTTGTTAGTTGGGCCTCATTGGTCCTATGAAATGTGGTCCCAGTCCCACCGTCATATTTTGCCCTGTGACCCCGAGGCCTACATACTGTCCTACTTTTTCTTTTTGAGGAGTACTTGCATAATGTGCTAATTATTATTATTTTTATGGGTCCTATTTTCAGGTTCCAAGTGTTACTCAAATGTTATTCCAAATGTGTGATGTTCAGGTTTTCATTGGTGCCCTGTCTCAGCAGCAGTCTGCTGAGCACTGAACAGCCAGTGGATTAACATTTAGAAGACCCGGGCTGTGCAGGCTGGCCCAGCCATTTGCTATACAAATATAATCAAATCTATTAATGCCTTCGTAGATCACGTTTATTTTTTCTTTATGGAAAGCAGTTTGGCAGCAACTGTACAAGAGAACAAAGAAATGGCGTCTGCTGGGTATAGATGAGGGCGTTTTCCCTTCAATTGCCTCACAAATCACGGGCAGAGTTTTTTTTTTTTTGTTGTTGTTGTTTAGCAATAAACTCTTGAGCTGAAACTTGGGCAGAATGTAATTTTGTTTGTGGTGAGATTAGAATGTGTAGGGAAATTAGTTGTTTGAGAAGGAAGATGTATACAAAAGTTTTTTTTTCCCCAGTGAGGTTTCCATCTGGAATCTCAGGAGATGCCTGGCTCTACTAATTGCTACTGAGGTCGACTTTCTTTTTTTATCTAAGATAAAGCTATATCTGATTTTTAAAAACAGCCAAATAATAAGTTTTTATTATTTGCATTTTTCTATGTGGAGTTGTATTTTTTATTTTATAAGATTGTTTTGGGTTCAAGTTTTGCTGACATTTGCATTAAAATAAAGTAGAATAAAGTAAGTATTCAGACAGAAAAGGAATCTACCCAGAGATAGCTCTCCATGTTGGCTTTCCATGTCATATCAATGAATGACCATATCAATGAATGACCACCAGGGGGCAGTGAAAGGCAAGGGAAGGAGAAGGCTTTTAGAAGAAAGTCTCTCCACGTTAGGGAACTTTCTCAGATTCAACACTGGCGTTTTGAAAGGCTTTATTTCAAAGGTGGCTAAAGAGTGGTGTTCAAGGTTTCATAGGAAGAAGGTAGCCACAAAAAGAATGTCACCTCCGTGAAAAGAATGTTTGAAGAGGCTTCATAGTAGCCAAGCTTTCCATTTTTTTTTCTGTAATCTGAGTGTTTGCTCTCACAGGTCTTGAGCGATGCAGCAAAGCCTTGTGCAGTGAGTGAAGCCTTGTGCACTGAGTGAAGCCTTGTGCAGTGAATGAAGAAGTCTTGCTCCACCCCTCCAGAAGCTTCGTGTAGCACTAGACACAACAGCACATCTCACTTTCCTTCTCAAACACAGCTGTCATGATGTGGATCATTTTTCCATGTTTATCATGTTTATCACTATTAAAACATATTAGTCATGTTATCGTGTTTTATACCTTTCTGTTTTATTAGTGTGCAAGCCTTTTCACAACAGGAATCTTTCCTCAAACATTTAAAACTTTAAACTTATACTTTTTAAAAAATTAGATATTTTCTTTATTTACATTTCAAATGTAAATAAACTAGGAAACTTTCCTAGTTTTCCCTCCGAAAATCCCCTATCCTCTCCCCCCCCTCCTCCTGCTCTGCAACCCACCTACTCTTGGTTCCTGACACAGGCATTCCTCTATACTGGGGCATAGAACCTTCACAGGACCAAGGGCCTCCTATTAATGATCGAAAAGGTCATCCTCTGCTACATATGTAGCTAGAACCATGAGTCCCACCATGTGTTTTCTTTGATTAGTGGTTTAGTCCCAGGGAGCTCTGGGGGTACTGGTTAGTTCATATTGTTGTTCCTCCCAGGGGGCTGCAAACCCCTTCAGCTCCTTGGGTACTTTCTCTGGCTCCTTCATTGGGGTCTCTGTGCTCCATCTAATGGAGTGTCCACTTCTGTATTTGCCAGGCACTGGCAGAGCCTCTCAGGAGACAGCTATTTTAGGCTCCTGTCAGCAAGCTCTTGTTGGCATCTGCAATAGTGTCTGGGTTTGGTGGTTGTTTACGGAATGGATTCCCAGGTGGGGCAGTTTCTAGATGGTCCTTCCTTCAGTCTCTGCTCCGAACTTTGTCTCTGTAACTCCTAACATACACTTTTAATACAAAAGTTAGCAAACAACCTACTATAGTCACAGCTACACAGGGAATTAGAGGGGAGTGGGAGGTCACTTTAACTGAAACAACCTAATTTTTTGCATACATAATAAAATTTCTCAGTATTTGCTTATTGCTCAACTAGACTATTGTAGGCAGCTAAACATTGTTTGTGAAACATATATATGGATCAAATTTTCCTTTTATTATTCCATAGTACAGTATTTTTGTGACTGTGTCCCTCTCGTTGTTGGAGAATTTAATGTGTACAAACCCTTAAAAGCTATATTTCCTTCCATACAGTTAACCAGAAGAATCATGTTTTAATTCTGTTTGACTATAGTTTTAGTTTCAGGTCAAATTCAGAAGTATCTTTGGAGGTAAACTACAGGAGCAAACAGATTTATGTCACTTTAACTATGTCTAATTTTCCCACACAAAAATCTAGACTGATGTCAGAGTTTCCCAAATTGATGGGTGTTAGTCTGCAAGCGTTGGATTCTAGACCTCAATTCTCAAGTTGTCAGAGGATTTCACAGACCTGCTGCAGGATGCATGGCCACGGAGTGTTACCCAGACCTGGATCACTGCGGTATTTTCCTCCAGCAAGCTTTCAGAGCTTTTCCTTTAAGATGGGCGTTTGAGTTTTTCCTTGCTTTGTATATTTGGAAATCCTTTAGAACAGGCAAGAACCAACGTTGGAAACCACAGCCCTCTCAGCTTTGGCATCCACGTCTTTTTATGGTAGGTGGTACAATACGGTGCCTTTGAACGCACAGTCCCAGTGGGAACCCTATTATCTGCTAAATATTTCTGGAAATGTTTATACAGAGCATGGAGCACAGCAGGCCGCCCCCAGCCCTATCCTGACAGCTAAGCTTTGAAATGGCAAATGCATAGACCTCCTAAGTTCCCCCACTTGGTCCCTGCTGTTGACATTTTCAAAGTTAACATATAAAATGATTCCGTTATAATCATATTTTTTGAAGATTACAGCACCCAAACTTTATCAAGGTGTGCAATTAGCCCTCAGATGACACTTGACTTAGAGAACCAGTAGAGATTTAAGAAAAAAATGCTGGCTTCTGTTTAAAGGCGTCCCGTTATAACAGAGTATATTGTTCGGCTCCCCCTCATTTGTATGAGAATACTCTCTAATGTCATTTTTAGATATTCAGTTCTAATACCTTAGAATAATACACATAACACTTCTGTATTCTTCCATAGAATGTCACCTGCACTTTAAAAGAAAGAAATCCATGTTTAAAAGAGATACTTTAAATATTCCAGAGGCGGGGTATCTGGATATTTTGAGGGCGTTTTCTCCACTGGTATACCGAACTCCTTTTAAGTACGATAACTGAGACGGGCATGAACGGAGTCTGATGACATCAGATACCATCTTGACCCCATGGAGGACAATGAGGGAGCTTCCCACTGACACGTAGCTGCGGATGAACAGTCAAGTGCAATCCACACAGATTAAAATCGCCCCATTTTTAAAAAGGCGGTGAGATGTTTAGAGAAGATTGAAAGATGTTAAAGAAAATCTGATTTTGAGGTAGAATTTATATTGGAAGTGGCAGCATAATGCACGAATGTGCACTTCTAGAGAGTAAGTATCCTTTGATGTTCGCCCCTGGAAATAAACAAAATGTAGCAGAAAGCTGACCAAGCAAAGCTACACACAGGTCTCTAGTGATTGTTGTAGGGTTTTTGTCTTGGGTCTTTAAGGATAAAACAGTTTTAAGAGTTGGTTTAGGGGAAAAAAAAGTTGAAAGGAAAGTGCAGAGATTTTTGACATTCTGTTTCCACATATAAAAAGCCTTTGTATTCTGGATACCTTCCACAAAATGCGGTGCGTGGTTTTCACAGTGAATGTATATAAGTAGACATACTGATATTCCCAAACCATATTTATATTGAATTCACATTAGCGGTCAGTACACTGTTTGGGGTTGGGATGCATTTGCCTTAATATAGACTGGTGTTGCTAGAAAGTCATCTCTGCTTTGCCAATTCACCCCAATCCCCATCCTTTTCACCACCTTCATAGTTTTGCCTTTCCAGCATGCCAGGTATTTGGAATCTTACGGTAGGTATGTCACCATTTAAATGGGTCCCCTTCACTTAGCACTCTGTGGTTAAGATTCTTTCTATGACACTATTTCATTTACCACTGGATACTATTTCTTTGTCTTTGCTAAAGCTTATTCATCAACAGGACATTTCTTTTTTTTCAGTTAAGTTCGGCATTTATTTCTTTGACATCTACTATAGAAAATTTAATAATAAAATATCCATTTTGTAGATGGGAAAAACCAAGGCAGAGAGAGCTTAAATAACTCAATGTAAAATTCAAGAACAACTGCATTCCCCATTATCTGGCCATATAAATTTTTCCTCCATTCTTTGTTCATTAATATATTGGGCATATTGTGTTTAATGTATACGTGTGTATAGATATAAATAAATTTCAAATATTATGTCAATTACACCCAAATCAAGGAATACTTAAAAACATAAACAACATGCATACTGAGTGCTCAATTGGGAAAGACTATTAAAGGCAACATAGGAAGATGTTAGATTCACAATTAGCAGCATGAGCCTAGTTGAGTCTAACAGGACATTTCAATCGCCTTCAAGTTTCGGTAATGGTGACAAAAGATGTCTACCCATGTGAAGATTCTTGGATGGACAAAATGTCTCAGCCCCTTTGGATAAACAGGACAGTGTGCTATCATTGGTAAGAATATTGGTTAGTTTCATATTTGGTGGTAACGTCGATCATGATCAAGAACAGGGGCACAGTCTTGATGTTACTGAGAATGCACTTTCTGTCAATTTCAAGTTAAGCCAATGTTTATCATAATTATCACAGTCCACTTTTACACCCCCCCCCCACAGTACCTCTTATAGACAAGGTATATAGCAGTGATGTAAGCAATGTTCTCAGTGAGTATGCTGGCTAGTTTTTGTTAGCTTGACTGAAGCTACAGTTATTTGGGAAGACAGAACCCCATTTGAAACAAATGCCTCTATCCATCACATCTATCTGTAGGCATGTCTTTGGGTCATTTCCTTGATTTATGGTTGATGTGGGAGGGCCCAGCCCACTGTGGGCAGTGTCATCTTCAGTCAGGTGGGCCTGGGTTGCATGAAAAAGCATGAGAGCAAGCAGTGCTCCTGCAGGGTCTCTGCTTCAGTTCGTGCCTCCATCTCCCTGCCTGAACTTCTACCTGGCTTCAATGATGACCTGTGATCAGGACATGTAGGCAAATAACTTTCCTCCTCAAGCTGCCTTTGGTCACGGTGATTATCATAGCAACAGCAGCTAAGACAGAAAGGTTTTATTCTTATGGGCAGAGGTAGACAATGAAAAATAGAGAGAAGTGGTTAACAAAGAAATATTATTAGGGAGAACAAGGGAGACAAATGGGATGCTGGGAATGATGGTGGTCCTTAATCAGGAAAGTCATCTTGGGTATTGTGATGGGGACTTGAGTGGGTACCCGAGCAGCTGTGAAATTACACTTGCTTTCTGCTGGAGAGTGGTCTGTTCTGATAGACAAGGATGGTGCAGTCCGAATAACCTCCAGACACTCTTCAGTCACACTGCCCCTTTCCCTGCACCTGACAAGAAATCATGTGATTCCTGCTAAAGCTCACATGCCTGCTGCCACACTGGTCACACTGGTCCAGTTTTGGTCTTGCTTGTGAGTCACACGGAAGAGACTGCTGTTGGGAGCATTTCTGGAAAAACGGTGTTCAAGCAATATGAGATAGTGTGGAGAACCCGAGAAAAGAGAAAAGACAGGAAACCAGGATTGATTGTTCTGGCTGGGTCCTTGACATGCTATGATCAGGGGGAACCAGGCAGGTGATGGGAGGTCTGGGACCTAAGTTTTCTAAGTAGAGTTCCAGAGCTAGAAACTTGTGATGGAACTTATCAAATCTTGTACATTTTTCCTTTGTTACACTCTCAGAGAGTTTATAGGAAGATATTTTGCTTGAAATTCACTTTCTATAATAGTTCAAGTAGATACCCCCTATGTGGATCATTTTTAAACTAATTTTTGCTAGTATACATTAATCATAAGGATTTCATTATGGTACTGTTATGCACACACACTATGCACTTCATCATATTTACCTTCTTTCTTTTTCTTACTGACTCTTCCTTCCCATACTTTCCCACTCCAATCCCTAATAGTCACCCTTTTTACTTTTATGTCTTTCCCACTCCAAACTCCATGTTTAAGAGGACATATTCTTTTAACACATGCAACGTTTGTCTGTGTGAGCCTGGTGTGGCTTCCTCGGTATGCTGACCTCTAGTTCCAGTGAGTCATTTTAGACATTAGGAAGGCTTACTACTACCCCGGGTGGTTTTCCTGTGGGATGTCCATATACTTGTCACTCAGAAGATACCTTTAAAAAGAGTTCTAGTTAGACAGGCTCTCACTATGCATTGGTTTCCGGCTCACTCTGTAGCACATGGCAGCTCCAATCTTGTGGCCCTTCTGTCTCAGCCTCCAGAGTTCCAGGATTATAACTGTATGCTGTTATTCTTAAAACTATGTACTTGTTTTAAGTTGTCCATCCTACGGAGTGTAAAGCATAGATATTACCAAATACATATACTTTTTTCTAAGAGTTAGGTTTTTATCTGTGATAACACTTAAGGGGGGCAGTGAGGATAAGAAAATTTAATGTCATAGAATATAAAAGAAACAATATATATATAAGGGTCATTTTCAAAATATTTAACTGGCATATTTGTCAGTATTGTTGCATTGTATCAGGACAAGAGCTCTTCAGAGAGGTAGAACAATACATACATGTATACAAGACAAAGACATATTGATGAGAAGATATTTATTATGGAAACTAGTTCACACAATGGTAGAGACTGAAACATCTAATGATATTATCTGTTAATTGAGGAACACACAAAGCTAGTGATAAAATTCAGCATGAGTCTGAAGCCCCAAGGAAAGGCAGGGATGCCAATAGGGCTTATAAACCATATAAAAATATTTTAAACAATAATTTTCTTAGTATTTTTAGTATAGATAATCACCTCTTTTTATAATAGAGTTTTCAAGCTTAAGGATCTTTGAAAACTTCAATGAGTACAGTTCATGCTGTATTTGGCTTGTTTGGGAAAATTAAGATGTATTCTCTATCAAATTTTTATGAGTTTAAAAAATTCAGCATAATTTCATCTGATACTGTATTAATAATTTATATCCATGGCAGTTAGCATTTTAAAGCTACCAAGGAATTGATACTTAAAGAATAATTAAATCATTTAGCATAAGATACATGTTATATGCTGTCATGATGTTAATGATCATGAAATTAATGGTTGTCCTCACCTAGAAAGAGTAAAACTCTGGGAGTTCTGGGATATTAAATTGGGTCTGATTTCTGTGCAAATTAATTTTTCCTGTTGTGTAGTGGGAAGGTTTGGAGTAGCCTATTTTCTAAGACTCCTTTTAGCTATGGTATGCTAAAAGATGAGAGTTTCACAGTGGTTAAGTTTTCCATGGTGGGAAATAAGGCAAACTAAAATACCCATTATCTTATTGCCTATTGAGAAGACAAAATGTCCACTCATGCCTATTCGTGGCTAATCTGAAGATTATAGTGAGCATATCTTGATCTTGTCTCTTCAGTATCATCCACATAATCGTGGAAAGGCTGTCACAGAGTTCTGAGTCTCTGTCCCAGTATTGGGGACGAAATTCAGACTATTCCTACTACCCAAAGACAGAGATTGATTCAGGGGTAATTTTTGCTAGTTAGATTCTTTTGTGGGATTGATATGTGAAAGTTACAAGAGAATACTTCATTTTGGAGCTGCTAGCCTGCCAACATGTAAAACTGAAGCTTCTTGTGGTCATTGCTATGGAAAGGAGTTTGTAGGCTCAGAAGAATTTAAAAGTAAGAATAAAACCTGTATAGCAAGAAGGAAGGAAATGCAAGACAGGCATTTGCACATGGAGATGCACACTCGGGCTTCTTACACATTCCAGTTATAGGCATCTTTATTAACTGAGTATAACCAATCATGCCACTAAAGCTTGCGAGTAGGGTGAGGGCCTTCCTAACATCCAGGTTAGCCCTCTAATCACGGGAGAAAATCTCGGCAGTTAGCAAGCCTTGCATAGTCTACTTGAAAGGAACTACAGTTGTTTTCCAAGAAAATATTTGTGATTCTAAAATAGTCCAACGTTTGTTCAAGGGAGTATTTATGAGAAGGATTTGTGAGATTTATAGTCTCCATGATGCTATAATAAGATGCCTTCACTGTGGAGAGAGCCTGACTTCCTTGCTGTCAGTCATCCTTCCTCATCACATGGAAATCTAGATCAAGTTGGAAAGAGGTAGCTCAAAGGAGATTGGGAGGTCAAGTGGGGCTGGAAAAGTCTAGGTCCTACAGGGGCTGGTTTGAGGTCTTCTATCCATCCAGGGACTATTGTCAGGGGTTCTAGAGTTACATTTATCCAGACCCACCCCTCTGCTTGCTTAAGATAGTTCAAGCTCTCTTTCTGCCAGGAGATGGATAATGAAAAGGAAAAAGAGAATGGTTTCATCTACCTTAGTGACTGGAAAGCTGTGTCCTTCTCTGATGCATGGATTTGTTTTAGACATACATAATACTCATGGCTTGCTTTCAAAAGTAAGATCAATCATTTTTTTTCTTTCAGTGATACTAAATGAGAAACAGCTCTTGATGAATGATCTGAACAATGACATTGTTCTCACGCAAACCTCGTTTGATCCACTGTTAATCCAAATCTTGACTGTAAACTGAGCCATGAGAACCCAAATCATGATAGATGATGATGATCAATGCCTATGGGAGACTGTTTTCTATTTAGAAAATGGTCCAATGCCTGTGAGATCAATCCCAGAAACATAATTTCCTCCAATGCTGGCAAAATTATGAACCACACTTTGTCACCTCCAGTTTTAAAAATTCCTATTCTTGAATTTATTGTCTGCTGATATGCAATAAGTCAGCAACAGGTTCTTTCACTGGGATCTAAAGTATTTGTCATGGGTCATTAGCACTGTTTCAAGTATATATCATTTTATTTTTCTCCTCTGTCCTTTAGTCATTATAGTTTTAGAATACATACTTTTGAATCAATATAGAAAGATGGCAAAGCACTAGCGTATAGTAGCAATTAAGACTGTATGACAGCATGGCCTTTTCTACACACTGTTGCTTGGGATTTCCCAGCCTCTGTGCCACTGATTGTCTCTCGTTGTTCGGAGTTGTGGTGCACCTGTAATAGATTTTATGGCATCCTCACTATTGCAATCAGAAAAAGTTTTCAGAATTTGCTCAACTCAGTGACAGGACACTCAGCTCCACTGAGATTTCTGCAGATCAGGATGTGGCTCTGTCTTCTTCAGTTGATACTATGTTCATAGCGGCTTTACTCATAATTGCCAGAAACTGGAGACAACCCAGATGACTTCAACTGAAGAATGGCTACAGAAAATGTGGTTCATTTACACAGTGGAACACTACTCAGCTATTAAAAACAAGGACACCATGGATTCTGCAGGCAAATGGAAGGAACTAGAAAGTATCATCTTAAGTGGAGTAACTCTAACCCAAAAGGACAAGTATGGTACATACTCAGTGATAATTGGATATTAGCCATAAAGTGCAGATACACTTCATAGACCCAAAGAAATTAAACAAGAAGGAAGGCCCAAGGCATGTTGCTTGAAACACACTTACCAGGGGAAACATAAGAGTCCTAGGGGGTAGAGAGAAGGAAGGAGCTGGGTGGGAGAGGGGAGGCAGGATCAGGTGTGGGGAGAGACAGGAGAGAGACCCAGAGGGCCAGGAGAATGAATGGCAATCTGCAGCTCTCTCTCTCTCTCTCTCTCTCTCTCTCTCTCTCTCTCTCTCTCTCTCTCTCTCTCTCTNTGTGTGTGTGTGTGTGTGTGTGTGTGTGTAGCAGGGGGTGGAGTGGGGGAGAATGGGGGATGAGTGGGGAGAATGGGGGATGAGTGGGGAGAATGGGGGATGGGTGGGGAGAATTTCTGGGAAGTCCCAGAGACCTAGGATAGAAGAGGCTTCCAGGAGTCAATGTGAGTGACCTTAGCCAAAATGCCTAACAGTGAGGACATAGAACCTGAAGAGGCCACCTCTTGCAGCTAGGCAGGACCTCCACTGGAGAGAAAAGGAAACCAATCCATTCATAACAATTTCAACCCCAAATTTGTCCTGTCTAAAAGAAATGTAGGGATGGAGCGGAGAATGAAGGAAAGGTGGACCAGCCCAACTCAAAACCCATGCCATGGGCAAAACCAATCCCTATTATTACTTGCAGACAGGAGCCTAGTATAACTGTCCTCTGAGAGGCTCTACCCAGCAGCTGACTGACACAGATGACATACCCTCAGCCAAACATTAGACGGAGGCCAGGGATACTTATGGAAGAGTTGGGGGAAGGACTGAAGGTCCTGAAGGGGAAAGGAATGTCACAGGAGGACCCAAAGTCAACTAACCTGGACCCCTGGGAGCTCTCAGAGACTTAGCCACCAACCGAAAAGCATATACAGGCTGGAACAAGACCTCCTGTACATGCAGCTCAGTCTACATGGCTGTCTTATCTGGTCTCAGTGGGAGAGGATACACCTTATCTGACAAAGACTTGTGCCATGGTTGAAGTACTCAGGAGGGCACCCTCTCAAAGGAGGAGAGGGGGATAGGGGAAGTAAGAGGGGGAGCAGTGTTTGGGATGTCAGCAAATAAATAAATAAATTAATTAAAAGAAAAGGAAACGAAAATGCACAAGAAGCACATACAGATGCATTTGCACTTACAGAAATACCAAAGCCCACAAAATTAGAAATGATTATATATGTAAAGGACCTGTAAGGTAAAAACAAAACAAACAAACAAACAAAAGCCCCAGTGAAGTATTATGAGATAATGAACTTCCAAAGGCTTCACTGAGTTCAATTTGATCTCGGCTACATAGTGAGGTCTAAACCAACCTGGGATATATATCAAGACCTGACTCCAAAATAACACCAAGGTGTAAACAAGGATCTAAATGATTGATAGGTAGATGAACAAGTGACAGATGCAATTTTATATGCATGTATATCACTGTATGCAAGAATGCAATAATGCTAATCTGGCATTTAGAATAAGCACTGGAGGTCAGCATTTAAATAATACAGTCAATTTTGTTTTTCAAAGAAGTAAAAGGAGTGAGAAGGTTAAGCAGCCCACACAAGTTCACCCTGCCAGGGATACACAGGGCTAGAATCCCACTCATCCTACATGTTGGGAGAGAGCGGGCTAGACAGTGCAGACGGAGCCCTCTCTCACCTCACTGTTCATTCCCGAGCTTTACTTCCTCATGCCCGTAGCTAGTGAGGATTGGCTAGAGTCCTGCTTTCTGATGACTTTACTCTAGGACTGAGATGGACACAGAAACTTTTGTTAGTGCTGACAGAAGACAAGACTGACATCATAAAGGAAGCTTCTGCTACTTTTTATAGTTCATGGACCCATACCTAGTCAAGTACTGCCCTGTATCCATGCATAAGAGATTTATTTTACTATTAAAGAGGACACCAGGATGATTTGTAGATGACTTTAATGATGGACACCCCAATGACTCTAGTTTAATAATCTATAACTACATCTACTTTTGAGTATTGTTGAGTGGATCAAAAACACCACTTTCTTGGTTCGTTATATTTAAAATAATGTATTTGATTTTAAATCTCTGCTGATAAAAGTGAGTTAAGAAACTAAAAGGAGACTGTTGATAAACTAAATAGTTCTTTTCTTTTGGGAAGGAATTGATCTCTTTTGTTTCTTGAACATCATCTTTATCTCTTGAAATGGATTCTGATAAGACATTTTCTCAATTTCAGCTTTGTTTTATCTTCACATCTAAGTACATTTATGTGTGGACATTTGTATATATGCACATGTATATGTGTATATATGGCTTCTTTTGTGATTTACAAATACTAATGCATATAGCAATACATACATATACAATTTATACTGATCAATCTACTTGAATATACAGAACCATGTCAAAAATAAGATTACCAAAAGGTATATATATATATATATATATATATATATATATATATATATATCACAAATGTATGTATATTCTTGTTGCTATTTATTTGGGTCCCCATTCCCAAAGATTATGAGATACATTTTTTCTTTTTGTGTTTATTTGTGTGCTATATGCATACACACATACATGTATGTGGATGCACATGCGTGCCTCTGAAGGTGCATGTGAGATCAAAGATTAAGACTGAGATGTCTTCTACCATCATTTCTCAATTCTGCTACTGTGGTACAAAACCAGCAATAAATAATACATACATAAATGAATATTATCATGATCACTAAAACTTTATAGACACTAAAATTTGAACTTCTCATAATTTTCATGTATCATAAAGTATTACTTGTTCTCTGATTTTCCAACAATTTAAAAACATTTAAAAAAGTATGTTATATTACTGGTAGTTATGGTATGCTCCGATTGATAACGTCTTGCTTTAAGCATTTCCATGCTGCTAGCACTGGAAATGATTCTCCGCTCCTCTGCGTTTCCATGACATCTCTTTCTGACCTTTTATTGCATGATTTGCCCCCTTAACTGTGTAGCCTCTCATATTAAATAAGGAATCCGGCTGAGCAGGAGGGTTTACTTTAAAATCCCAGCACATGAGAAGTTAAGACTCAGGGATTGCCTTGAGTTTGAGGCTAAAAAGTGAGTTTTAGGTTAGCCTGAGATACAGAATGAAACCCCACCACAAAAAGGTCATCGGAAGGCACTTTTCACATTTTGAAGTTGCACGTAAATGTCTGCCTCAAGTGAACACGATGAAAACTATGATTTATTAAAATTGGAAGTCAAAGCATTATTAGTAGTCATTGGCAGAGTGCGAGGGGTACAAGGTAAAAGCAGATCTCCAATGGTTAGTCTGAAGTTTGGAAGAAGAAAGGAGACTTTGGCCAGTGAACAGCTCGACCAAACCCGTGCCCTGTGACCTTGATGATGGTAGGCGCGACATTTAACTATTTAGAAATTTCTTTCCAGGAGTTACTCCACATTGGAAATTCAGAAAGGAGACAAGAATTTGGTACCGGCAGCTCAACTATATCTCAGACCTATTAGTTTAAGGTATTAGTTTCTCTAAATCTTGCTACAAGAAGAGTAGTTTTTCTCATAAGTGTAAAACGAGAGCTTTCTTTTGTTGGAACTGCAGGGTAGTAGAGTTAAGAATATAGGATCCATTATTAAAAGGGCAAGTGATGTTTTTAGAGAATATTGCTACAATAACAGTAAGCCATGAGTGAATAGGGTAAGGTTCTGTTTGGCATGTCTGTACAAAAGTATTCCCAAGGTTAATGGCTAGCAATCAATTCTGATAAATATAATAAAGTAGGAAAGGTTCACATTCTTTGCAGAGATATTTCTTAAACAATTCATATATATAATTAACAACTGGTTAATGAGGTAATTCATGTGTCCTAGGTTATTTAGCACAATATGTAGAAAATAGCCGAAAAGCTCTGAATGCTAAAATAGATGTCACAACATTCAGATGTTGGACCTTGAACTCTGCAGACTTTCTGTTCAGATGTTGGACCTTGAACTCTGCAGACTTTCTGTTCATGGTTATTCTACACCATTTGCACAGCTCCATCGAGAGTAGAATAGCAGACTGGGTTCTAAGAAGCTACTGGCGGGTGTACATGGAGTGGAAGAAGTAATAGCTGAGAATGAGCTGATGAAGAGAAATAACACAGTAAGACATTATAGCTGAGTGTCTAAGATACAGCTTCTTATCATTAAATAATTTCTGACGTCATCTCCAGCATAAATATCAAGATAGCCAGTCAAGGTCATAAAGGTTTTAGAGTCGCATAATTGTAGGATTGCTTCAGGTGTAAGGGAGCTAAGTTTTACCAGTACCTTAGAAAACTAAAACCAATAGCAATTCTTTCATTCACATTCCATTCTTATCATAAGATTCCCAAGATGAGTCAATTATAGTGCTCTTGACGTTTTATATTCTAGAAACAGCAAGTTATGGAGGGAACAAGGAAAACATGTTTCTTTTGGTTTTTAATAGAGAAACTTGACAAACTTTTTGAATAGATAACATGTATGTTACTTTTCTATTTCCACCCACGGCTCCACTTTACTATACCTTTAATCTCTTAGGAATTCTCCTTGCAGACTCTGCTGCCTTCAGTGTGCCCTAAGCGCCACTGCTATTCTCATCCCTTATGGTCTGGCTCCCCGAGCATTCAATATGTGCGAGTGAGTAAGTGAGCATGAATACATACACACATATATACATCTATACACACATATCCATATCTATATCTATATCTATATCTATATCTATATCTATATCTATATCTATATCTATATCTATATCTGTATCTATGAAAACAGGTCCTCAATGTTTCCAAATTATCTCCATAATTTCTTCTGAATCAAAACCCCTTTACATTCATATTCTTTCCAGAAGCAAGGAAGAAAGCAATCTGATTGATTCCATTCCAAATGAACATGCTTATGCTAGTGAGGCCTTCAACCTTCTGGGTAGACTTTGCATCACTATGGAGAATACAAGGCATGGAGAACAGATTCCCAGATATTCATTTGCATATCTTATTTATAAAATTTTAGGCAAAGGAACAAGGTGGACTACATGAAACCAGGCTCGTTTAGTATGGCACTGGGGAGAAGAAAGCCTGCATTGGACTGATTAATTTTAGCTGGCAACCTGCTCTCCTAGTGAGTCATTAATACTACTTGTACCTATTGATAAAGTCTTTCTGTCTTATCTTCCAAACTATTAAGTTCTTTATAAGCACATAAATATTTTCAAGACAGTCTGTGTTTCAACAAGATACAAAGGAGGGTGACAGCAATGACATGCATGTGTGTGCATGTGCCATTGTTAAGCCAAGGACTCCTTTCATAGAGATGAGTCTTTGTTAAAGAGTTTTTTTTTTTTTTAAAATAGTATTTTCATTAACTCTTGGAGAATTTTATGCAATGTATTTGATAATACATAATCCTATCCTCCATCTTCTTCTAGACTCATTCCCTCCATACTTACCCACCTTGTGTTTTTTCTCTCTTTTTAAAGAAGTTTTTATAAATAGAAGATTAATTAGTCTTATTTACATGTACGAGTATATGCTTGCATGAGTTTCTGCATGTCACATGTTTAGGGACCAGAAGCTGCTGGAACTAGAGTCACAGGTGGTTATGAGGCACGTGAGGTTGGTGCTGGGGACTGAGGTTCAGTCCCCTGGAAGAACAGGACATACTTTTAACCGAGGAGCCATCTCTTTGCCTCTCTTTTTAAACCTATCAAGTCAAATATATGTTGGCTATACTCTTGGGTTTGGGGATGAAAGAAAATTGACTCTCCCATCAATGACTCCCTAGGTAGGGATGGGACTTTGTGACTACCTTTTGCTCTCTGTGCTGGAGGTTTGTCTGCTTTGAGGTTTTGAATATAGACACTGTCAATTCACATGAACAGCTGCTCTGCTATGGTGGAGAACATTCTTTCTTTGAGATCATCTGCCATTGCTAGCTCTTGGAATTGTTCTGCCTCCTCATTCTTGAAGAGCTCTGAGCCTGGGAAGGGAGGGGTATGATATAGACATTCCGTTTAGGGCTAAGCCATCTATAGTATCTTATTCTCTGTACATTAACCAGTTGTAAGTCTTCCTGTCAATTGTCCCCTACTGCAAAAAGAAGTTTCTCTGACAAGGGTGGAATTATGCAATGATCTATGGATATGTCAATAAGCTGTTGGAAGATATCTTTTAATACTTAGTGTCTTTATGAGAAAAATAGTAGCAGGTTCTCCCTTAGAGGCTCTGGGGTATTTAGTCACAGGTTTAGTCCAGTTAACAATGTCAGGTGTGAGTTCAATTTTCTTTTTCTTTTTCTTTTTCTTTTCTTTTCTTTTCTTTTCTTTTCTTTTCTTTTCTTTTCTTTTCTTTTCTTTTCTTTTCTTTTCTTTTCTTTTCTTTTCTTTTCTTTTCTTT
>NC_034602.1:75227401-75253279 GCF_900095145.1 Mus pahari | reverse complement strand
GGAAAGTTTCTAGTGGGAGGACTATAAAGGGGAAGTCTGGCATGAGTTAGAAAACAAGATTGACCCTGAGTCTAGAGAACAGTAGTCAGCCCTCACTTCTGTAACATTTTGCCCAGCCATCTTTCTCTTACTGTTTGTCTTAGTCAGGGTTTCTATTCCTGCACAAACATCATGACCAAGAAGTAGTTAGGGAGGAAAGGGTTTATTCAGCTTACATTTCCACATTGTTGTTCATCACTGAAAGAAGTCAGAACTGGAACTCAAGCAGGTCAGGGAGCAGGAGCTGATGCAGAGGCCATGGAGGGATGTTCTTTACTGGCTTGCTCAGCCTGCTCTCTTATAAACCCAAGACTACCAGCCCAGAGATGACACCACCTACAAGGGGACCTCCCCCCTTGATCACTAATTGAGAAAATGCCTTACAGCTGGATATTGTGAAGGCATTTCCCCACCTGAAGCTCCTTTCTCTGTGATGACTCCAGCCTGTGTCAAGTTGATGCAATACTACCCAGTACACTGTTCTCTCATTGTCTTCTGTTTTGATCTGTATTTCACTTCATGTGTATACGTCTACATGCCTACTCTCCTTGGTTACACTTTTGTACCCTAATTATATGTCAATAAAGATCCCGTTTGGTATGACTTTCTGTAATGAAAATTCCAGTTTGTAGTTGTTTTCTGAACCTCATATGTTTAAGGGTTAATTCCTACATCAGAAGGAAATGAACACTTTTTAGTTCTTTTATGTCTTATCTATTTCTTTTGTCCAGGCCATCACAGCAATGTAATCTTTGATACAAATTCTTCTTAGTAAGCACTTTAGTGAGAAACATAACTGGAAGAATGTCAGTAATGTCAAAGTAAGGCTTGGAAAAGAAATGGAATTAATTATGCAAATAATTCTTGTTCTTTAATTTTTTTTCCTCCTAGTGCTAGCATTAGCTTTGGTGCTTAGAGAATGATTATGTTTTTATATTTACCTTCCACAGTTCTGGGATAACTTTTTAAAATAGTGGTAGATAGCATAATAAGCTGTTCCAAACCACCCCATGAGATAGGTAGGCACGGTTTATCCAGTTTGATCATAGAGAAGTTGAAAATGGTCAAGTCCTTTGATTATGATCATCCAAGTGATAGCAAGCTTATCTTGGAAGCTAGGATCCTACCCATATCCATCCAAAACCAATCTCATATCCCTGAGTCTAAGGACATAGATAACTGAACATTTACAACTAGCCTTGTCTGCCATTCAGAAAACAAGTTCTATTTATATGTCTAGCTCAATGACCGTGCTATGTGTGAATTTTAAAAGATTTGATAAATTTCATTGGATATGAATGAAATTGGTAAAAGGTCTAAAAATCCATTGTACTTTAAATGGGTATTTTCCCTTGTATGATGATGAAGAAAGAGGGGACAGCTCTCTTGGTACTTTCTTCGCTTTTTCTATTGTTATTCTGAGGGGAATGAGATGGGTTTCTGACCTCTTTTCCCTGCCTTCTACTTAAATAGTATCCTCTGGCAGCCACATAGAGATTAGTCTGTATGAGGGAGATCAAAACTATTTCATCTTTGAAAAGCTTTCTGGGAATAGATCATTTCTTCTTCTCTGGAGACTTTTTCAACAAACTAAACACAGACACATGTGCGTGCCCACACACATTCACATACAGAGCAAATATTCATTTCAGAAAAATTAGAAACCTCTAGAGAATGGAGGGCCAGAATGGATTTTCTTTTCTGTTTGAATGTGGAAAGCAAAGTAGGTCATTTCTGTGCCCTTGTAACCCTGGTAGTTTTCTTCTGTGGAAGTTATTGACCGGTTGTGGGCAAAGCACAGAATCACAATAAAAGACTTCAGTCTTTAGCTCAGTCCATTTTATTCTGCTATCTCTGATTACCACGGTCTGAGAAATTTATTCACAATAGAGGTTTATTTGGCTCATGGCAATGTAGTGTATGAAGTCCAAGCTCAAGGAATGGCATTTGGTGAGGGTCTTCCTGCTGTCTCATTACAAGTAAGAACACATCACATGGTGAAAACAGGCAGGGGAGTGTGAGTGGGGGCTGATCTCACTTCAAGCTAAACTCAAAAGTGACATAAATTCACTCTGGGGGCAGAACATTGATCATATAAATCATATATGTACTGTGTGCAAGTATATATGTGCATTTATATATATATATACATATATATATATATATATATCTATATATATATATATATATGCACATGTTCTGAGTCTGTGTGTATGCAAGTGAGGCCAGAGGGTCCGTGTTGGACTCTTCCTCATCAACTCATGTTTATTCTTGAAGCCCTTGCTACTCACTTTAAGGTGAATTGTTTTAGTGTTGATAGGAAAGTGATACCTTTATGTGGAATGTACCGTGGTTATGAGATAGGCCTGAAAACACTGACTTTGGGACCAGTCCAAGGGTCAAGACACCTCTCAAAAGTCCAATGTTAGAATCATATTACTGCTGCTGCCACTTGTGAACTAATGGTGAACATTTCAGGATTGTTATAGCTATGTTCCCATATCGGGCTCTGATATGAAAAATGTCAGGGTCAGGATGACCATCGTGTGGATACTTCATTCCTCCTTAGAATAAGGAACAAAATANCCATGAAAGGATACAGGTANAGAGACAAAATTTAGAGCTAAGATGAAAGGATGGACTATCCAGAGACTACCCCATCCGGGAATCCATCCCATCATCAGCCACCAAACCCAGATACCAATGCACATGCCAGCAAGATTCTGCTGAAGGGACCCTGATATAGCGGCCTCTTGTGAGGCTATGCCAGTGCCTGGCAAACACAGAAGTGGATGCTCACAGTCAGCTATTGGATGGAACACAGGGCCCCCAATGGAGGAGCTAGAAAAAGTACCCAAGGAGCTGAAGGGGGCTGCAACCCTGTAGGTAGAACAACAATATGAACTAACCAGTACCCCCTGAGCTCGTGTCCCTGGCTGCATATGTAGCAGAAGATGGCCTAATCGGCCATCATTGGGAAGAGAGGCCCCTTGGTCTTGCAAACTTTATATGACCCAGCATAGGGGAAGGCCAGGGCCAAGAAGTGGGAGTGGGTGGGTAGGGGAGCAGGGGCGGGGGGGTATAGGGAACTTTCGGGATAGCATTTGAAATGCAAATAAAGATAATAATAATAATAATAATAATAATAATAATAATAATAATAATAAAAGAAAATGTCAGGGTCTCTAAACCATCTGGAGGCTGGTTTGTATAATTATGCCATAATCAAATACTGAAAGATAACTGAACAGGGAATGGGGCAGGGAGGAGGAATAAAACATAAACCTAGAAAGAATAATTAAAATTAAAACCAGTGACATACTTAATAATAAGCAAAATCTTAGATGATCTATCTATACTCTAGGTATGTTTTTGAGATTCCTAATTATTTTACAAGTACATAGGTGTGGAGGTTAAACATTGGTCTTCTCACCATTACCTGAGATGGTCTTAATAATAGCCCTAATTATCAGCAATTCTGTATATTTCTGTCAGAGCAGCCGATCTTTATGGAGATGTTTCAGAAGAACTGTGATCACAGGTGTCCTTTTTAGTCATCAGCTTTTGAGAATATAACTGCTTTGTGTGTGTATGTGCATGTGTGTATGTGTGTGCTTGCATGTGTATGCACATATGCACCTGTGTATGTGTGGGTATGGTGTGTGTGTGTGATGCATGTATGTTGAATGAGTACCAGAATAAATAGGAAGTAGGGTCTCTTCTGTCACTTTCTGCTTTATTGCCTTAAAATAAGGTTTCTTACTAAACTAAAAGTTTGCCATTTAATTTATGGTAGCTGGCCAGTGATCTCCCAGGATCCACCTGCCTTCTCTGCACATTGATACTTGGTTAAAATACGTATGGTCGTGTCTGATTCTTTACACAGATGCTAGGGATGTGAACTCACATCTTCCTGCTTTCAGAGAAACATGCTCTTATCTACTGAACCGTATCCTCGGATCTCGCTTAAGACTATTTTATGAATGGTTTTATACTGGAAGTATATGGAAACTATGTTTACTGAATGAAGTTTCTATGTAGTTATGGAAGTGAGCCCTTGAGACATGCCCCCCCCCCCAATTCTAATGTTCTTAATATTTGTATGGATCTAATAATCTTGAAAGAAATTTCTTTCATGCTGTCTTGATTTGTGCTGGTGGTTACAGCAGACACTGCATACTGGCAGTGTATATGCTTGTCGTTCTGAAGGCCTCGAAGCCTAACATCAAAGCAATATTAGTGATCTCATGAGGGTCAGGTCTCTTCTGTGAGGACCTTGAACTCTACATGGCCTCATATGACAACAAGAGTATAAGAGTGTATGAGTGTAAGAGAGTCAACCCTTCTCTCTCCATTCCTTCCAGTCCTCCCTGCTTCCTTCATCTCCAGATTCACCTCCTTCATTTCTTTTCAGAAAAGAGCAGGTCTTCCAGCGATATCCACCAAAGATGCAGTCTTAAATATTAAAAACAAACAAACAAACAAACAAATCAATCTGAAAAAGAAAAGAACAGCGAAAGTGGAGGAGGAGGTTGAGGAAGGAGAAGAAGGAGGAAGGAGGAAGGAAAAGCACCTGTTTACAGCTCTCCCACAGAGCAGGCAAGATGACTCAGTGGTTCCAGGGACCTGCAGTCGAGCCTGACGACCTGAGTTCAGTCCCTGGGACCCAGAGGCAGAAGCAGAGAAGCAGCTCCTAGAAGTTGTTCTCTGAGCTTCACAAGTGCCCCAGCCTATGTAGCCACACACATTCACACAAAAATAAGTTCAAATAAAACAAAACTCCAACCCCGGAGCTGGGTACCCACGGCAGTAGAAGCCTTCGCTGACCGGTGAAGAAGGCACTAAGTTCTAGCTTTCGTGCCACAAAAATGAATGCAAATAAATAAAAGCAACAAATCCAAAAGCAATGTTAAGAGCTTGCTGACAGAAAACCAAAACAAAGCAAAACAAACAAACAAACAAACAAACCAACTAATAAAAAATTAGAGCAAACCCTTTTCTGCAAGCCCCTCTTGGCTTCATTCAATTCATGAATGTGGATCTCCCATGAGTTAATACATCACCTAAGGGGTCCACTTTCCAATACTACCCCACTGGAATGAAGTTTTGACATAAATATTGAATAAAATTGTGTAAAGCATAAAACACTCTTTTTATGTGACAGCCATGGGAAAGTTCAGATCAGTGACTCTGTCTCTAGCTTGAGATACTGTAACAGTATCTCTCTCATAACTCCAGTAGTCTTAACAGCCCATGCTGGCCTTAATCTTTTTTCCTTTCGTCATATACCACTAATATCTGAGGCTTTAAAAAACACCTACAATAGCTTAATTAGCCATGAGACACGATTCCTGGATGCTACTGGATTATAAAGAAACACGCATTTTGAGAATATTATATAGTATCTTAAAAACTTGCGTGTGCTGACTTTTGGTAGGCAACAGTGACAGTGACTCCCTTTTCTTCTTTCTGGCCTATATTTAGTGCCAGCTGGCCCCTCGTGGACAGATTTGCTAATTTCTTTTGTCTATCTGGAGAGTACAAGCCTGTACATTGTGACTAATGATAGCTCTCTCTCTTCCTGTTTCATATCCTCATCCCCATCAGTAGGGCAGATACTTGGCTCTGAAGTACAATTCTATTTCATATGTCTTGGGACTGATTTTTTTTTTTTTTTTTTGCAGAGGAAGTAAAATGAATGAGAAAAATATGGTTTCAATATTCAAATTTTGCTTTTAAGACAACTTCTAGTAATGAACTCGCTTTTATTGGGACATATCAATATAACTTTGTTTCTCCTCTGCGCTAAGCATTTCAGCTTGACATCTACTGTTACTTTTAATGTTCTCATTAACCCAACACGTTTGAGTGAGTCATAGAGTTAAATTATTTCTGCATTGGAAAGTAAAGATACCATCTAGAAAATTGCTGCCCCAACATATTCTGATGGATTGAAGGAGGTCATGTAGTTTCCAGAGGTGGCTGTGGTCATTTGGAAGAAGCCAAATGATCCCAGACGTCAGTACAAGCAAGGATGGAATATTAAAACTGCAGCTAGAAATTTCAAAGGTGAAGAAAAAGAGCACAGGCGTGTCAGTTTGATTCTTGGGAGCATTAACATGAATTCTCTTTGAGAGACACTCTGGTTTATCAGCTAGAAAGCTATTGGAAGAGGTCCCCTCCTCTGGATGCTTGCTCTCCATTTGTGATTGTTTATTCTGTCTCTCTCTCTCTCTCTCTCTCTCTCTCTCTCTCTCTCTCTCTCTCTCTCTTTTAAAAAGTGTATATGTTGATCTTTTAAATGGAAGAAAATATCTATAAAAAAGGAATAAAAAAGATTCTTCTCTCATATAGTACACCCCAACCACAATTTTCCCTCCTTCTACTTCTCCTAGATCCTCTTTTCTCTTCCCCAGATTCACCTCCCTTTCCATTTTCCTTCAGAGAACAGCTAACCTCCAAGAGACAGCAGCCCTATGTGACAAAACAAGATATAGTAACACAAGTGAAAAGCCCTCATATGAAGGCTGCACAAGGCAACTCAATATGAAGAAAAGACTCCCAAGAACAGGCAAAAAGATTTGGAGATACACCTGATCCCACTGTTAGGAGTCCCACAAAAACATCAAGTTGAAAGCCATAACATATATGAAGAGGACCTGATACAGACCTTTGTTGGCCTGTGCTTGGTTCCTTTTCTCTTGCCCGCTATTTGAATCATTCTTCTGGAGTCCAACTTAACCTGTTTTGGAATAACAAGGCTCAACTGGAAATATTGCATTTCCTAATCTCTCTTATACCTACTGGGGCCATATACTTAGATTTGGCTAAGGCATTGCAAGCACAGTGGGTTCTTAAAAGGCTCTGGAAAGTGTGCTTTCTCACTCTGCCCAGTATGGTGGATATGTTGAATGATTCCTAGAGTACAAAATTTTCAGGTTTTGGATAAGAAACTAAGATGGACCACTTTGAGGATGGATGCTAAGCTCACACATTGAGGACTGGCTTTTAGTTGCTGGGATGTGTGGAAGTGAATAATTATGAGAGCCATTAACCTCATCATTGATGGATTCATGACTGATGGCATTATCAAGAGGTAATACAAAACACAGGGGCCTGGTTTAGGGAAATAGGTGCCTGAAGGTGAGCGCTTAAATCTTATTCTTGGCTGTTACCTGCATTTCTCTTGACTTCTCAAAATCTGTGAGGTGGACATCTTTTTTATGCCATGCACTATTTCCATGAGGTCCTGATAATCTTGTTCCCAAAGCAATGGAGCCAAAACACCCATATCAACTCTGCAATCACAAGCCACCTAAGTCTTTCTTATACTAAGTTGCTTCTATCAGTTATTTGGTTTCAGTGATGATTTAACGACTAACGTGGAAGCCATACCCTAGGACGGTGGTATGGATAGCTGTGACAATGACTCCCCAATAGCAGCTCCTAGCCTCAGTATTAGTTTGAAGTATCCACCTCTACATTTAGAGAAGCAGAGTTTTAGTCTGTTAAAATCTCTGCTATTTTCAGGGTTTTCTATATGTCCAGGTAAACACAACTTTAATTGATCTACATAAAATATCACGCTAGAAGTAGCACAACTTTCCCAGGAGTCCCCTGAGCTTCTGATTCATATTCCCATGTTGTTGTTTGTTGTTCCACAAGCATCTCAAAAGAATCTTTTCCAGCCTACTATTGTTGTGCTTGAGACTGTACGTTGGGTCCAAGAGGATCACTGTTCTAATCCCGGGTAGTCCCTTCTCACCCTTCTCCCCACCTCCTCTTACTTCTCTCTTCGCAATATCCAACTAGCTCCTAAATCCTTCTATTTTTTTATATACTTACCAAATGAATCTCCCAACCTTCTATCCATCTCACACAGTCCATATTATTCCGTTCCTCATCACCCACAGCCTATCCTATTTAAGAAGTAATTTTCCTTTGATTTTTATCACACTCAATCAATATAAAGCATATGTGTGTATTAGTTATATTATGTGTATACTAGTTGTAGTGGCTAGCTTTGTGTCACTTGACACTGGAGTTATCACAGAGAAAGGAGCTTTAGTTGGGGAAATGCCCCCATGAGATCCAGCTGTGGGGCATTTCATCAATTAGTGATCAAGGGGGAGAGGCCCCTTGTGGGTGGGACAATCTCTGGGCTGGTAGTCTTGGATTCTATAAGAGAGCAGGCTGAGCAAGCCAGTGGAAGCAAGCCAATAAAGAACATCCCTCCATGGCTTCTGCATCAGCTCCTGCTTTCTGAGTTCCAGTCCTGTATCCTTTGGGGATCAGAAGCAGTATGGAAATGTAAGCCAAATAAACCCTTTCCTCCCCAACTTGCTTCTTGGTCATGATGTTTGTGCAGGAATAGAAGCCCTGACTAAGACACTAATAATATAACTAACACATACAGAGTAGTGGTTCTCTCTCACACACTGTATATTCAATGCTGTATGACATACTTACAATGGTATCACTAGGATTCTTTAAGGACCAAACTGGACCACATACATGTCCTTCTTGGCCTATCAGGTTCTCTGTAAGCAGCAAACCCCTGCTCTTGGCACACAGGGTTGTTCTGTTTCCTTCATCTTGCCATTTTTATCTCAGTTGCTCTACCTGTTAGGATAGCTCATACATGGTAATAGTGCATGAATGGATGCTTATTTTGCTGTGTCTCTCTTCCCCACTTTCCCTCTCAGAGCTATTTTTCTTTTGTGTGATGCTCCTTATTAACTTCACCCTTATATCTCTTCTGTGTACTCTCCTTGGTATGTCATCACCTGGCATCTGAATTGGCAGTTCTCCCAATCTGAACCAGTTTTCAATGGGAAGGAGTTGAGGGGTAAGAGATGAAATAGTCAATATTTGAAAAAAAAAAAAACAGTAAAAATTTTTGTTTACTTTCAGTTGTAATTTGCTTAAGTACTTGGAATCTTATCTGATAAATCTACATAGAAGATTAATTTGCATACTTCCTGCTTTTGCCTAGGACTCTTTCTGTTCTTATTAATGAAAATACTTATAAAAAACTAGACACAGGAGTGGGTGGGTGGGGGCGCACCCTCATAGAGGCAGGGGGCGGGAGGGATGAGATGGTGGGTTTGTGGAAGGGAAACTGGGAAGGAGAGGACAACATTTGAAATGTAAATATATAAAATAACCCTCTAGCTGCATGTGTAGCAGAGGATTGCCTTATCTGGCATCAATGGGAGGGAAGTCCCTTGGTCCTGTGGAGCATCTATGACCCAGCGTAGGGGAATGCTAAGGTGCTGAGGCAGGATTGGGTGGGTAGGTGGGGGAGGGGGAAGGGATAAGGGAGCTGTCGATGGGAAACTGGGAAGGGGGATGACATTTGAAATGTAAATAAATAAAATAACCAATAAAAAATGAAATAATAAAAAAAATTGACCAGTTTTTCATTGTCCAAGCAACTCACAAAACGTTACACACCATTGCTATTGTATTTGGTTCATCCTGGAGGTAGACATTAAGTCCCTATTGCTGAAGACAGCATGCTCTTCCAAAAGGTCTTCCCATTGATCTCTGAGTTGGAATTGACCTGAAAGGTCCTCCCTGAGGAGTAAGTTTTGTCATACTAACCGGCATCATGAAAGCTCCTAAAGGAAGGAAGCGATCAACAGTCCTACACAGCTGTGATGCTACGAACCACAATAACCAGAATGGTGCACTAACTCTCAGTGTGCAGTAGTGGTATCAAACCTTGGTCATAACCAGGAGCTCTCATTGGACTTTAACTTCCCAGGGTGAGTGAAGCCATGGATCCTGGAGAGAAAACTGCAACTGCCTCTTTATTAAACTAGCACATTCCCTAACTACATTCTGAATATTTGTCCTCATACACACAGATAAGTGTCGTCCTCATCTGTCATCAAGACAATTTGTCTTTCCAATAGACAGAGATCATTATAGAAAACCACAACCAATAAAAAAAAGGCAGATTAATGGAGCCCAGTCCCAATGGACACATGAACAAAACAGCTTCTGCATCTAAGGCTCAGAGATCATTCCAGAAAAGGTGGCAGAAAAAGCCAGTCAGCATCAGGGAGTTTGTTGAGAGAGTGTGTCTACTAGGAATGTCAGAATCTACAATCATAAAGTCTCATAAAAATGACTACCTAAGCATGAGCTTAACAAGCCAACAACAGACATGCCAATGTGGACAAGGGAGAGCCCAAGAGACCTCAACCCTCCACAAAAACTCCAAATGGGTAGCGAATGCTGAGGACGGGAGAAATCGTGTTCATTTTCCAGGGTGGAATGCCGCAATTGACTGTCTAATATCAAAAGGTCAGCCCTGAAAACGTACATACAAGTGACGTTATACAGACGGACCGGGTTATATTTGTGTACTTAGGAATATTTATGTAAATAAGGCACATATATGTGTGTAACAGCAATTAATGCAAAAAGAGGTCATGAATTTAAAAGAGAGCAAGGAGGGATGTCTGGGAGGGTTCAGAGGAAGAAAAAATGGAAGGATGAAATGATGTAATTATGTTATAATTTCAAAAATAAAAGAAATGAAAAATGAGTTGACCCATTTAAAAAATTTAATTAAAATATAATTGCACCACCTCTTCCTTTCCTTTAATTTCTTCAACACCTCCCACATCATCCCATCCCTACAACCTTTTGTATGCATTAAACCATCACTTTATGGTTTAATCTTAGGTGATTACTCTAGACACAACACACACACACACACACACACACACACACACACACACACACACACACTTCCCTATGTCCATTGGTGTGGCTTGTATGTACACAGTTTCAAGGTTAACTACTCTGTATTAGATCCAGTTGGGGGGTTATCTGTCTGTATAAAGACCAGTTCTTCTCTCAGTAGTCAAGTCCTGTGTACTTCTTTGGAGGTCGGATCCTGTGAGACATCTTCTGCCACAGCATGTCCATTGTTATTATCACTGTTCTGGTCTTGTCTATGTACCTAATTCATTGAGGCATCATGGGTGTAGCCTCCTTGGTATCCCCCTAGGAGACAATCTCACAATAGACCTCTTGGCCTTCTGGTTCTTACAATTTCTGCCCCCCCCCCGCCCCGCCTCTTTTCTGTGATATTTCCTGAGGCCCAGGTGCAGGAACTGTGCTGTAGATGAATCTGTCAGGGCAGGGTACTCCATGAGCAGTTGACCTCAGCATTGTGTCCAGTTGTGGCTTTATATAATGGTAATGGACCAGTTTTAGACATCACTAAAATCTTCCCTATGCAGAGACTTCTCCTTGGTGCTGAGATAAAGGGTTATGTGTGTGTATGTGTGTGTGTGTGTGTGTGTGTGTGTGTGTGTGTGTGTGTGTGTGTAAAGATGAGAACCGGTCCTAAAAACAATATGTCATTTCCATGTTCACCTCCTCTCTTTAGGATGGGGGCAATTTGGAAACAAACATATTCTTGCCTCCCAGGTATTAATTGAGTTGGTTGAGCATCCATCTAAATCAGTACAAACTTGCTGTTCTCCCTGAAGAGGAAGAAAAGACATTGTTTACTCAGCGTCAGCAATTCCACAGAGCATCAGAAAGGCCCTTCAGAGAGCAGCAGGGGTCAGAAATGTCATCAGGCATGGCTCCTTCTATGATGTCACTGCAGAGAAGTCTTTCCAGGTTAATGATGAGGTGGGTTACCCTGCCATCGCCAGCACCCACATGTGGCACCTTATATTTGTCATTTTGTACAGCTCTACACACCCAGCTCAGAAATTCAGTGTGTGCTTCTGTCAGTGTGTGCTGAAACTTAGATTTCATTTACTGTGATGTTGGATCTACTTTCATAATACAACCTTATATAATAAAATGTTTAAAATGAATTTATTGCTGTTCTACTAAGAATTATGTTATTTTAAAAATGTGAATGTTGATAAATATGGATAACGAACTTGTCTGTAGATAGTATTCTGGACATATTTTTGCCTCATTATTTTAGGTGGCTCTCGCTGTGAATTGTAGAGTTCTTTGCTTCCATGAAAGTGCTATTCCTGCCCACAGGTCTCCAAGCTTCTATGTTGGGTCTGTCTCTGGCTCTTCTCTTCTCTCACAGCTGGAACTGCAGCAGATGGGTTTCCTGAATGTGGAGAAAGAGACGAAGTTAATACAGGTAATGAGCAGAGCACTTTTACCGGATGGTGGAGTTTTAGTTCACTTGGGGAAATTCCAGAGGCTCAAATTTACAATAAGATAAATCAAAAGCTAGTTTTGGAAAAAATCAATGGATATCGCTGTAGATTAACACTTATCAAGAGCCAGCACTGAGCTTAACAGCTTGAGGTAGGGGGGTAACTTGGGCATTGACCTCTGTTCCTAGCTTGTTGTCTAGAAAAAGCTTTTAGAAGTTGGAACCATTTCACATTTTAATTGGCTCATATGGGCATTTAAGAAGTGCATTTGGTTAGGAGGAGGCCAGTTACTTTTTGAAAACTGATGACTTCTATTTATCTAGATCTATGAAAGAAGCAACATGCCGGGGTCATGCTACCTTCAATTTAAATGCTGTAAATAAGCTGGGTGAGGCTGTATTCCCAGAGTGGAACCTAGTGTTGTAAAGGTTCTTATGTGCTTCCCCATGTTCTGTCCTTCCCTCCCTCCATCTATCTTTTTTCCTTTCCTTGTTTCCTTCTTTCTTTTCCTTCCTTTCTTCTTTCTCTTCCTTCCTTCCTTCCTTCCTTCCTTCCTTCCTTCCTTCCTTCCTTCCTTCCTTCCTTCCTTCCTTCCTCCCTCCCTCCTTCCTTCTTTCCTTCCTTCTTCCCTCTCTCCCTCCCTTTCTGCCTCCCTCATTTTCTCCCCCCTTCTTCCTTTTCTTCTTCCTTTTCTTTCCCCCTTTCTCATCACCCCACTCCCACATTCTCCTTCCCTCCATATCTACTTCTTTTCCTTTCCTGCCCTTGGGAAAAATTCCAGATGCTCAAAACTCACAGGAAGATAAATCCAAAACTAGTTTTAGAAAATCAAATGGATTTAGCTGCAGATAAACATTTAGCAAGAGCTGGCCCTGAGCTTGACACAGCTTGAGTTAGAGGGGAAGCCTGGGCACTGACCTCTGTTCCTAGTTTGCTGTCTAGGAAGAGCTTTCAGAGGTTGGGAATTGTCTTAGTCAGGGTTTCTATCCCTGCACAAACATCCTGACCAAGAAGCAAGTTGGGGAGGAAAGGGTTTATTCGGCTTACATTTCCATACTGCTTTTGATCACCAAAGGATGCAGGACTGGAACTCAAGCAGGTCAGAAAGCAGGAGCTGATGCAGAAGCCATGGAGGGATGTTCTTTACTGGCTTGCTTCACCTGGCTTGCTCAGCCTGCTCTCTTATAGAACCCAAGACTACCAGCCCAGAGATGGCACCACCCACAAGGGGACCTCCCCCCTTGATCACTAATTGAGCAAATGCCATACAGCTGGATCTCATGGAGGCATTTCCTCAACTGAAGCTCCTTTCTCTGTGATAACTCCAGCTGTGTCAAGTTGACACAAAATTGGCCAGTACAGGAATTTTCCCACCTTTTGATAGAGCAGAAATGTTTGCCTCTAGTCTTACTGCTAGGTACAGAGAAGGAAGCAAAGCAGACAGCTATTCCTGCACCCCGTGATCTGGTCCTGAGATCAACTTTAACCAGGATATACATAAAACATACAATACGTTAGGTACTGAAAGCTACCACAGAGAAACTAACCAGAATGGAAGGAACCAGGAATTGTGGGAATAGCTATAAATCTCAGAGCGATCAGGAAACCTTCAGCTAGAAGATAGCAGTTCTGTAATATTGGACATGGAGAGGGTAGTCATTGGTTTTTGTGGGAGAAGTACTTTAGTAAGACTTACCAGCAAAGTCAACAGCAGGAGGTAAGAGCGAGGAACAGTAGCAGGAGAGCCAGGATGAAGAAAGGGAATGTGGTGTGAGATGTAAGAGAAAGTAAGAGAAAGGATGGAGACTTTGATGTCTCTATGAGGATTTGGATTACACTTGTTATGGAATGGGGCATCAAGTGAGGATGTTTGAACAGAGGCATATGTCAAACTAGTTGGCAGGTCCTAATATTCCAAGCAAGATGCAACAGTGGCAGGGACTACTGATTGTCAGTACAGGATGTGAAAATTAGTAGGCTCCTGTACATATTCTGAAAGTAGAGGCAGCAAGATTTGCCAATGAATAATGTGTATGGCATGGAAGAAATGAGACTTTCAGGATGTAACTAAATTTTTTTGGCCTTTATTTTTGATTGTTTCTTTTTTTAAATTTAATTTTATTTTTAATTTATCTTTTACACTCCATATTCCATTCCCCACCCCCTATCCACCCTCTGTCTGCTCTATATCCCTCACCTCCACACCCCACCTCGTCTCCACATGGATGACCCCACCCCCTACTCCACCTGACCTCTAAACTCCCTGAAGCCCCCAGTCTCTTGAGGGTTAGATACATCATCTCTGAATAGCACAGACCCGGAAGTCCTCCACTGTATGTGTGTTGGGGGCCTCATATCAGCTGGTGTGTGCTATCTGTTGGTGCTCCAGTGTTTGAGAGATCTCAGGGGTCTAGAATAATTGAGACTGCTTGTCCTCCTACAGGATCACCCTCTTCCTCAGCTTCTTTTAGCCTTCCCTAATTCAACAACAGGGCTTTGCTGGCCCAACAAGAGTAGGATTGGTGGCTTAATGGAGGAGATACTCAGCTGGAGAAAAGTGGAGAAGGGTGGGAAAGATAGAAAATAGTGAGTATAGTGAACACAGCCCCTCAACTCCTCCCCTTTTGTCACCAGTAAGAATGAATGCTCCAAAGTAGAGAAAGCAAGCAAGTTTGACCTTCCTTTGCTTTCCTGAGACTTTTCAAATGTGATATCAGAATAAAAATGAGTTTAAGAGCTACAGTTCTAAATGTCAAAAGCAAGGGAGGTGAGCCTCTGCCTTTAATCCTCGCACTTATTCCACCTCTCTCCAACTCTCTCCCTCCCTCCTTCAGAGCTTCTTTTCTTCTTCTAACCACCACCCTTTCTTTCTTCTTGCCCTGTCTCCCTCCTTCCCCTCTTCCTCCCCCTCTTTCCCTCCATCTTCAGCCATATAGATGGCTAAGAAGCTACCTGATTCACTCCTCAGCCATATATAAAAAGTTGCCCCAGCTTCTCCGTTCATCTATTCCTCATTTTCTCAGGCAAATTTATTTTGAAGATGTTTTAGTGGTAGAGACTAGCCTCTGAGTTTGAAGGTTTGCTTTTCTGCCCACCTTAAGACTGTGTGTGTGTGTGTGTGTGTGTGTGTGTATTTGTATGTAATTTAAGCACTGTATGCCTTCAGTAAGTGCTAATTGAGTCAGAGAGCATACAACTGAATTTTTCTGGAGTCCCTGATCTCGAGACTCCCTTAGGGAGACTGAATTTGTAGTGGACTAAAGCTTAGATACACTGGCTATGCAGCAAATGTAAGCTCACATTAATGTTTTCTTTGGTCTGGCACACACATATTCTTTTATTACAGTTATTACCAGGAAGTAGGATTGTTAAAACTATCTCCCTGAAGTTAATTACATTCTTCAAATATAATAGAGTTACATTCCAACCAAATTGATAGTTTGAATCCCTCACTTAGACCAGGCTCTGTAGAATGACCACAATGTTTAGTGAACTCTGAAGAAGAGGGCAAAACTACTATGCATGCTTGTGCCTTGCAACAAAGGGCAAGAATTGAGACTTTATCTCTTGTCTCTGTTGTTGTTCTAGAGGAATACTGGACTCTTCTGTGGATCTCATGTAAGGGTTCATTTTATCTTAAAAACCTCTTTTACATTAGTTTATATTTTAATAAGATCAAGAGAAATTGTGACAGTTGTTAAATGTGAACATTTAAAAAAATTCCATAAATTTAAGGTTGACTATATTGTACTGATTTTAGTTTTCTCCTGATTCAATTATGCATTGTTAATACATGTCCTTCTTAATAAGTCTTACTCTCAATGTCCCATGTTATCTATGAGGATAGGTTGTCTATCCTGCCCTGCACTGAGGCTCCACTATCTGGATACAACTGCTTTCTACAGGCAAGGTAAAGAACAAATAAACATGGTGTGGCTTCGGTTTGTTTTTGATTTTTATTATTAATAGAAGTGATGCATATTACCTCTGTTCACAGCCCATTGGCCAGGACACGCCATGCAAGAGCTCCAAACTCTCTCAACTCTAAGATGTGCAGAGTAGAGCCATGCCTAGAAGGAGAGGACAGTCATGCGGGAGCACTGCTCAAGCCACTGAGCTCTCACCATGGAGGCTTTGGCCCCTGCTTAGATGAAAACCACTCCTTGCCTCTCTCACTATTCATGTCTCCCAGTCTCCCATTTTAGTTCAATTAACATTGATCTTTTTGTAATTCTCAGAATGTGCTGTGCTGTAGCTCACAATTTTGTTTTTACATGTGATGTTCCTTGATTTATAGTACCTTCCTGAACTCTGTATTATGACTCAATACATTTTTTTAAATTTTTTATTTTTGATAGGATGCTTTCTCTGACTTCCCCACTTCCAGCATGGTTTCTTTAGCTGTTTTCTTGATTCCGTAATACCATGCTATTAACACCTACGTCATACAGTGCTGAGCTCTGTATTTACTCTTGACCCTTTTTTTTTTTGGATGCATCTAAGGAGCAGAGACCATGCTTTTCTTAGCTGTGGATGCAGAGTATGGAACATTTGGCAAACAATACGCTCAATAAATATTTGTTAAATGTCTTGTTTAGTCAAAATGAGTTCTAGAAAGTAAAAAGACATAAATTAATAGTGATGACCTATCTTTTCTTTTGTATGTTTGATGCATGTGTATGAATGAATATGTGTAATGCTCATGCATATCAATGTGTGTGTGCGCACGGGGGGGTGTGTGTGTGTGCCATAGTGCATATGTGGAGGTCAGAGGATATAGGTGGCCTCTGTAGGCTCATAGGGAGTGGCACTATTAGGAGGTGTGGCCTTGTTGGAGTGTGTTTCATTTTCTTCTTGCTGCCTGCACTTCCAGATGTAGAAAATTTAGCTACCTTTCCAGCACAATGTCTGCCTGAATGTCACCATGCTAACTACCATAATAATGGACCAAACCTCTGAAGTGTAAGTCAGCACCAATTCAATATTTTTCTTTATAAGAGTTGCCTTGATGATGGTGTCTCTTCATAGCAGTAGAAACCCTAAGACAGAGGATGACCTAAGGTCTTAGTCCTCACATTCTGTCTTATTTGAGACAGGGGAACTTGTTAGCAGAGAGAAGAAACTAGAAATCTTGACCATTATGCTCATAAAACAACCTTCAGGTATGAAACTATTGCATTTTCCAAGATCTCCCAGGAAAAACATATTGAAAAGAATGCAAAAACCTCCCACAAAATTTGCAGACTCAGAGACCTTATTGATAATCAAAGTGCCTACCAGGAGAACTAAGTGCTTGAAGTGGTGCTGCACTGGACAACTGACATTCAAGTGGTGCATTTATACTTTTATGTGAATTCTTGTGCTGCACTGTCTGAAAAGTTAAAAGTACGTTCGTTTCCAAGAATCCATTGTACCTGTTTTGAGATTGGCATAAAATCAAAAAAGGTTTTGTAGTAAAAGAATGATCATATTCTTGGCGCTATTTCAGAGAAGTCACAGGGACAGTTTCAGGAGGCAGCTGCTGAGGTGTCAAGAAGGAATTGTGGAGCAGTGGCAACTTCTCATTTTTAAAAAATATCTTGGGTACCTTGTTCTTAACTTCAAAACATCCAATTGTGCCACTAACGCCTGATTCCCTATATTAAATTCCAGTATTGACCTGTTTCTTAGACTAGCCTTTGGTGACTGTGTGTCTCCCAGCTCATTGGCCAATACAATACAGGTCCAGCAGGGCAGTGGGAGCAGAGAAGGCAAGCAGGGGATTCCGAAGCCCGGTGGTGAGTGCTTACAGTGACCACAGTGGGACCAATTGTCAAAAAGTAGATCAACTTTACATAGGGCGATTCAAGGCTTATAAAGTTCCAGCAGACTGATGGCAGGGACACCCAGGATGTGCAAGGGTCATTGGACTTAGGTTCCTGGAATGCCTCATTAACATGGGGAAGCATTTCTGGAATCTCAGGTACTAGCTAAACAGGTTATCAATGTAAAGCGAATTGATCTTGTGACCAAACTAAGGCTACTAGAGGCATTCCTCAGTTTTGAATTCCCAGGCAAGGTCAGAGAAGGGAAAGACTAACTACTGAATGAAGGATGTCTCCCAAATTGCTTTGAGCCCAGAGGCTATCAGGCCATGGTGGACTTTGACCTTAATTAGCAGAGTTTTCCCTACAGGGGAGAATTTGGATGGGTTACTTGACTTGATTGAATTTGAAGGTGGTAATGTTTATGGTGACACTGAAATATTGGATCTTTATCCTCAGTGGCACACGACCAGAAGGATCCCTTAAATGACTACCAGGAGAACTAAGTGGTTGAAGTTGTAGCTTCTCCAAGAGGAAGTGCCTAGAGATAGTTAATCTTTGGCAGAGCCTTTGGAAAAGATGAAAAGTACAACTTCTGGTGGCGTGACTGCAGTCCTCTGGAGCAAAGCTCTTACCTCCTAGAGCTCCAGTGATAATAACTGAGATATGAGCTAATGGGTTCTAAATAACAACAGAAGCTGAGTTCACAGCCTCGGCAGATCCTCCTTAGTCAATGTTCATACGCTGACTGATTGAGAAAAGCTGGGTCACTGGAATTGTAGCAACTTTCAAATAGTCTGCACTTGGATGGCCAGGCTCACTGATGCTTGCCTCTCTTGGTGCTATGAAAGGGCTGGATTAAACACTGCTGTCCCCCTAAATAGTCTTACAATGAGGGTCTAACTTTCAGTGTGATGTTGGGCCTTAAGGAAGCGATTAAGGCTTAAGGAGGTTGTAAGCATGGGGTTCTGATCCAATGCGTTCAGTATTCTTATGAAGTATGCTTTCTCTATTCTTTCACCAATAAAAGCTGAAGCAAGACTTTTGTGGGAACTCAGTGAAAAGCTAACCATCTACTAGCCAGGAAGAGAGCCTTCACCAGAAACTGACCACCCTAGAACCCTAATCTTGAGCATCTAGCATCCAGTCTATAAGAAAATGAATTCTAATGTCTCGGGTATATGGCAATCTCTGCTATGAGAGAGTGATCACTGGGCATTTTGACCGACTGGATATTCTTATTGTGTTGGGCGGTGCTTTTTGCTTCCCCCCCCCCCCGGTACAAATTTACATGTAGCTACTCTGTTTCAGCCTTGAGCAAGCTTCCTTATGTTTTCCATGATAGACAATGCACTCAGCTGTGGCAGACATCAAATAAAGCTAAGTTGACAGATAACCTGTGCAAGAAGAGCTGCAAGATTCCAGATGGTGGGGACAGTGTCACCTAATTACCCATGGCTCTCCTTTGTCATCTCAAAGGGCTTAGAAAAGTTTCCTTCTTAAAGAAATTGAGAATTACAGTGGTATTAAAATGTGCAGTAGCAGGTATATTAGTTTTCTGTGGATACGAAAACAAAATTCCACAGACCACCTGGCTGAATAGCATTATATTTTCTCCTAGTTCTCTAGAATCTTATTGATCTGAAGGCTGTTGCATGTCATTTTTTTCTGTGCACGTGCATACTCATGCATACTCAGTATCTCTATAGACATCCAGTGTTCTCTTCTCTAGTCAGATTGTGTTAGGGAACATACTTAAAGTTCTTGTTTAAATTCACTCCTCTTTTAAAGGATCTGATCTCCAAAGAGGGCCATAGGTTGATGAATTGCTGGTTCTGAGTCTCAAAAAAAGATTTTTAAAGAGACACATTTCCACCTGTAACCATAAAAATCCACTGTAGACTGGGAACACGGATGAAGTATGACTCCTGTTTTTGTTTTAGATCTTTGATTTCAATAAATGTCCTATGGTCTGTGATTGCCAATAGATAGTTGCTAGAATCAATAAGAGCCTTCCCCAAACAGTGTGAGGAAAATAAGGATAATCATCAAAATGATTTGACTGCTGAGATCCTTGTATGGGCTACTGATTATGGTATTTGTGTTAAATCTAATGAGCAGATCATTAGGGTTCTATTTGATCTTTATAACTTAAACATAACTTTAAGGAAGAGGGCATGGCTTGGGGAGGGAATGGGCCCAGCAGGAGGTTAAGGAGAGGATGGAGGGGTGGGAGTGGTTAGAAGCAGTACTCATCTATGGAGCTCTCAGAAATAAACTAATAAGAAAACTTTAGAGAAAATTAACTTTTGATGCTGTTTCAAACCCCAGATAAGAGAGATTTCTCTTACCCATCACCTCTTGCCTCAAGAGGTGGCAGGATTCTTTTGAAGGAGTATTTCTAAGTCTTTTGAATAAGTAACTTGAAATTTGTCAAGATACTTGAACACTAGAGAACAAAATTTAGTTTTTCACTATTCTTTTCTTTTCTTTTCTTTTCTTTTCTTTTCTTTTCTTTCTTTCTTTCTTTCTTTCTTTCTTTCTTTCTTTCTTTTTCCTTTATTTATTTATTTTTTTGAGAACTATTAATCAGTGCTCAAAATACTGATGGTTTTCTGAAGTCTAGAAAATCACCATAGTACTCAGGTCAAAAATAGGCTCTATTTATGTGCTTAATGGATTAAGGGATTGTTGGGCATTACTCAAATCTCTCTGTCTTATCAAAAAACAAAAACAAAAACCCAACAACAACAACATCAACAACCAAAAACAAACCTAAAATCAACCAACCGAACAAACATAAACCCCCAAATCCCCAGCAACAATTAGTCCTGTCTCCAAAGATAGAATAGATATATGTTGGTTTTAGAGAATTATAGAAAATTATTTTTAACTTAATCCAATGGTAATTCTAATGGATATATTTATTGGAGACCAGCACAGTCCCTATCTCTTTTTATGCATCCATAATTGTTATAATTCTGGTGAGTAATTTCCCATTTCCTCACATTTGAGAAAATCAGGAAGCAGTTTGTGTTTTAACTAGGAAAAAATAGGAGTACGTGTCTTATTTTGTGCGTAGGGCATATTCATAGTTCTCAGCATGAATCACCTCCTAATCTTTTACTGTAGTGACTGGCCTGTAGGGGCACCAGAGTGGTGACACTGAGGTGTTAGAGCCTGATGAGACGAGTATGTACCATAGACTACTATTCTTCAATCAATTGAATCCAACTGATTCAGACCAATAGCTTTATAAATAATGATGGAGTAAAGAATTTAGAGACAAGATTGTAAATGCAAATTGAATTATTTTATTAGATTCTACCACATTGCTATAAGCATTTTAAGGAACTTATTCTTAAGCTCAATAGTCATAGATGGCAAACCAAAAAGAGCAGCCACAGTGTGTATACACTGTTTGATCAGCCATGCCTCTATAAGGTGTCAGTTGGTGGGAACTGGGTAAACTTTGCACTCTGTCCCTTAGTGAAAGGCTCTGGAAATTTTTTCTCACCGGGGGCAAAAGACAAGTTTGTATACCTTGTAACTCCAAGTATTTGCACACATGTATACTTTCCCTCCCCCAAGATGCACATTTGCACATGTCCCACAATAGCTGATAGACTTTTTCTTTTTAAGTAAAGATGGGTTTATTTTCGGCCCCTGGTTCAAGAGTACACCCATCATGGCAGCCGGTACTTGACTGAGGTCGCTGGCCTTATTGTGCCCACTGTCAGGAAGCAGAGGGCATCGAATGCTTGTGCTCAGCTGGACTCGTCTTTTTATTCAGTCCAGAACCACCATGCATGGGATGGTCCTGCCTAAGACAAGGTGAGTGTCTTTACAATAAGACTTCATCTTTAGAAACCCACAGAGTTTAAGTCGGAGGGGCAAATATAAAGGGAATCATAACGGCTATAAAACCTAGCATTTATGGAGCGCTTAACGTATTCTAGGAGCGGTGCCAAGCACTTCAGAATCATTACTTCCTAATGGCAACAATACAATGATGTAGAACCTTGAGCTGTCACATTTATAGGTGAAGAAGCTGGAGTTAAGAGATACAGAATCACTTGTGTGAAGTCGTACAGCTGGTATGAGGATTCCCATCCAAAGCCCAAGTTCCAGAATTTACACTCTAACCATAATATTGCGCCACTTCGCAATCAGAGCACAAGGATTCATTTTTACCTCGAACAGTTAGCAAACTATCATGTACTCTTTCCTAAATCTCCCATCTGTAGTGCATGGATTCGAAAACCCTTGGGTTGGGAATCTAACAAGCTATAGGGACCTAAATCAATTTGTGAACAGTAAAAGACAAACTACAATGAGCTTATCAGATTTATCTTCTTAACGATACATGATGGGTGATGGATGCTATTTGGGAGCTACTAAAAACTTTGGAAGAGGAAAGAGAGGGAGCCAAACGTGGAACAAATTCTCACCGGCAAGGGCTTTCATCTGCTTGACAGTTCTGGCTCTGGCTGTCCCTGAATGTTTATAAAAAGCAGCGACTGGGTTTTCCTACACCCCCCCCCCTTTCCCCTTTCCTCTCCGGGCAATGATTCAGCTGATAGTTCTCCATCCAGCTCAGAATTAGCATTGACTTGAGCCAGGTTTTTGGTGGCACCAAATGACGGCCCCTTTTGTATATTCTCCTGAGAGGCGCCGTAGCCCGGTGGCATCTTACCTGTTGTGCCCATCCTCCATTGTTCTGCCCATCCATGTGGCTTGTGGTCCTCTTTTGTTTTCTCCTTTAATACTGTGGGTTGCTCTGTTTCCTTCCAGATGAAGGCCTTTTAGAAATAATTTTGTTTTTGAATGAACCTACCCCTATAACCCTTATTGTAATTTCAATAATGGTTAAAATAATTTTTTTTTAAACAATGCTTTTGGGCTCTTGTTCACAGAATGCTTTTGAATTACTTTGAATCTGTGACAAGAAGAGAACTGTAGACACTTCTGTTGGAGTGTATTAAATGTTGACAAATTCTGGCAGAGGTTCCTGTTCTGCAGGACATGGAATTCAGGTTTCTGGAGTGGCCAGTGGAGCAAATTCATGGCTTTTGACGTTGTGGTGGAGAATGGCACAGTTCATGGGTTTGTGGGAAACCAGAAGTTTTAGCAGCTTCAATTGTCTAACATGACAATCTGTGTGATGCCAAAATTCAATTATGAAAGGCTTCTGGCAGAGCTGTATTGCAGTCATATTACTTGCTTGGCTACTAGGCACCAGTTGTGAGTTTTCATGGTTAGAAAAGAGAAAACAGGCAACGATTTGCATGTCATCTCAGTCCGTGATTCTGACATGTATGTATGGCCTCAACCTATTGCTTTAATGAAAATGTCGTTTTCTTTTCCTTTTGTTAAAAAATATTTTTTTTGTATTAAATTATGTGTGTTTGGGTATATATGTGTGTGTGACTACAGATGCCCATAGAATCCAGAAGAGTGTATTGGGTACCCTTTAGCTGGAATTACAGTTTTAAGCTCCCGTGATGTGAGTTCTAGAAATTGAGCGGGTCCTCTGAAAACGTCTCAAATGCTCCTGAACACGAACCTCAGATGTTTAGTTTTCCTGGGTTCCCTCAATAAAAACCGATTGAAGTAAAATTTCAACAGAAATAAACTTTTTTCTCATTTCTTCCAGCATGGAACTGAACTCAATAGATCACACAGGGTAAGAGGATGTGTTTTATGTGATCTATATGATTTACGTAAATTAAAAAAACACCAATTCTACTCAGTGGAAAAGGTCTTAAGTTTCAATAAGAAGCCACAGGATTTGAAGAGTGCTGACCTCATACTTTAGATTTCAAATGATCATTGCTTGAACTTTTAACATTCCAAGTAGAAAATACATTGGATCTTTACTGGTTGGGAGGCAAAAATGGCATCTGGATTGTGTTATATGATAAATAAAGAAGAACTTGCAAAAAAAAAAAAAAACGAAAAGAAAAAAGAAAAAGAAAAGAAGAACTTGCTAGTTCCCATGAAATAGCTCAAGACAACAGCCTGGTTCAAGATGCAGGACACTGAGTTAAATGTAGTAAGATGAGTTGGAAGGACCGGAGCTGGAAGATGCTGAACTGGAAGGACGTTTGACAGAAGCTAGAACAAAGTACCGAAACACTGCTAATCTAATTTTTGTCTAATTTTTGGTCCTTTCTCCTCCCTTCTCCTCCTTTGCTGGAGGTTAAACCTAGGGCTTGTCCCAAGTGAAACACATGCTCCACCAGTGAGTGAAACCCAAGGCCCCTACACCTACAATTCAAATGCCTGTGTCCTCCACACCTAGATTGCTGCATGGCTCTCTATCCTAGTGAACCTCAGAGTTATATATCCAACACTAAAGTCTTGAGGCCTCTGGACCTTTGGAAAACAAGTATCAAGTTCTCTTCCACAAGCTCAGATGCCCTCTCTTGTTTGAAACAGAGGGAGAAATGGTGAAAGGGAAATGACTTGGAAACTTTTTTTTTTTAACTCCAGAATAAATTGTATTTTCTTTCCTCTGGTTTAATATGAGCTCTTTTTTTTTTATACATTTTAGGAGGCTGTGGTGGTGAGATCTTCACACCTTTATTCCCATTTGCAAGACATGTATGGTGCCTGCATGGGGGGCATGATAGTAGGTGACACCAGTTTTTATGTTCTCAAACATTTCTCCCTCTGGTGACATGTAGCTAGAAAAGAGTAATTTTAGCTTATAGTTTCACTAGTACTTATATTTCTGTATTTTTCCTAATACTGTTAATTTTTTTCTACCTAAGAGTAAAATTTAATCATGAAAGCAAGGGTTGGATTTTGTTCTAGTTTTCTTCTGTACATCAAACCATTGCTTGTACTCCACTGCATTTTCATGTTGGCTTGTCACTTAATTGCAGTTGAATGGTTAATTAGTTTTAGAATTGACTTGCCAATTGACAATCTTTGCCTTCAGTGACCACACTTAAGGAAGAGGAGGCAATGGCCCATTTTCACAGTTGGTGTGCCCACAAAGAGCCACATGGCCAGAGGACAGGGGTGGGGGTGGGGGCAGTACAAAAGGAAGTGAGACTTGAGATGCTAGGCATCAAACTTGGTATTACTTGCCCTTTTCTCGTCAAATGTCTTTACGTCTTCTTCTTAATAGATGACATCACCAGGCTAAGCTAGATCTGCTTTTTGGAGAGGTTGTCAGATCTTTTCAGTTACTTTGCCTTCCCTCTTTCTGGGGGTGGTCTTTCAATACAACTTAGCTACACACAAGGGCAGACCAATCACACTATACACAAGGACAGACCAATCACACTACACACAAGGACAGACCAATCACACTACACACAAGGACAGACCAATCACATTTGGTTCGTGGACATGGCTTGTCTTTTCCAACAGAGCCTGTGTAACACTGCGAACACAATCATCTTAGGATTTTACATATGCAATTATTTATACTTTATTTTTTCTAGATTTCAATGGTAATAGTATATTGTTAGATAAATGGCTTAATATAGCGTCCTTTGATAGAAATAAAACTATTGTGAATCTCCATTTATTTTTATTTCCTTTAGTTTCTTTTAGAAATATTTTATAGTTCTTAGAAAAATACTTATACACGAGAAAATTTTATTTAGGCTATATCTACAAATATATGCATATATTATACACACATATACATATATGTGTATTTAGTTATACAGACTTATATGTATTATAACTATTTTAAGTAATTAAAAGTATTCCTTATCACTTTTTCAGACATCCTTACTATCACTTAACCACCATCCTTTCTTCTATATTATCTCCCTCTTCCTAGTTAAGGCTCCCTCATTTGTTCTCCCCTCCCCTCCCCTCCTCTCTCCTCCCCTCCCCTCCCCTCCCCTTCCCCC
>NC_034602.1:75185621-75227306 GCF_900095145.1 Mus pahari | reverse complement strand
TAACCCTAACCCTAACCCTAACCCTAACCCTAACCCTTCCCTTCCCTTCCCTTCCCTTCCCTTCCCCTTATTCCACAAGACCACACATACAGGTCTAATTCTAATTTTCTGCATGTGGACATCCAGTCTTACTATCACCATTTGTTGAGGATATTTTTCTCCCCTCTCCAGCATATGCTTTGACATTTTTGTCAAGTAGTAAGCAAGCAATTTAATGTGTGTTTGATTTGTCTTTATATTTGTCCCATTGGTCTACATGTCTGTTTTTGTGCCACTACCATACTGCTTTTATTTCTACAGCTCTGTAGTGTATCTTAAGATGTAGAATGACATCCTACCAGGATTGTTCATTTGCTCAGGAGTTCTTTTCTCTTTCTTTGTCTTTTCTGGAAAACAGTATTTTTATTTATTTATTTTAGTAATTAATTAATTAATTTTTGGTTCTGTGTGAATTTTAGGATAATTATTTTTCTACTTCTGTGAAAAATAAGATTTTCATTTTCATTGGGACTACATTGAATCTGTAAATGGCTTTGGATAAAATGGTCATTTTTACAATATTGATTCTGCTAATCCATAATCATGGGATATTTTCTTGTGTATGTGTGTGTGTGTGTGTGTGTGTGTGTGTCTGTGTGTGGTTTTGTGTGTGTGTGTGTTTCACTCTTCCTTCAGAGGTTTACAGCTTTCATTGTAGAGGCCCTGCAGTTAGGTTTATTTCTAGATAGTTTATTTACCTTTAGACTATGGTGAATGGGAGAATGTCCATTATTTCTTTATCTGCGTATTTGTTGGTGCTACATAAAAAAGCTATTGATTTGTACAAGTTAATTCTGTATCTTTTCATGTTACTGACTTATTGTTTCCAGAATTTTTTTTCTGGTCGAATTTTTGAAATCTCTTATGTATAATATCATGTCATATGCAATAACACTAGTTCTTAATTGTCTTTATCAGATTAGTTCCTCTACTATTTGTAATTAACTTCCTTTTGCTGAAAAGTAATTTCCCTCCTCACATTGACATATTAAATGAACTTAGAATTAAAAGTTAATTGAACAAACTTTAGTTGCTAACTTCAGATATGCCTAACCTTGGTTACTCTGACGTACTATTTCATTTTGTATTGCTATAGCAAATTATCTTACAAAATCAAGGGTTTTACTTAGTTTGGAATTCTAGAGGTGAAGGGACCAGATAGCATTAACGTCAGTTTTGTGAAGAAAGAACCTTCTCTCTGCCACTACTTGGGAGAATTGGAAAGGACACCAAGTATACACAGAAGGCAAGGATGTGATTAAGGAATCAAGAGACCAGGGAGGAGGCCTACCCGTAATGGTATCAGCTTTTTCTCTAGAATGAACCCATTCTTCCTAGATGAGACCTACTCCTGCAACGTAGCTTTTAATCATCTGAGAATGATTATCACGACACAAAGAACACCAGATCCTACCTCTTAAAAATTCCACCATCTTAATGGTACAACATTTGGGACTAAGTCTCCTGCATATAATCTTAAGAAATAATGTATAAAAAATCATAAAAATCAATGTTTTTGGGTTATGTTTCTTAAGTCTGATGGTATTTTTGCATATTCACATTCACATATATTCAGGTGCACACATGTGTAAAGATCCCCATATGCATACATGTATGCATGTTTTTTTGTTGAGGTTAGAGGACAACACCTTTTCTTACTGGCCTGGGGATGAGTGATCTCATTCATTAGGCAAGGTGGTCTGGTCAGTGAGCTCCAAGGATATGCCTATCTCTACTGTTCTGGTTCTTGGATTGTAGGTACACACCACCATGCCTAAACTTTATTGCTACTCAGGATCAAGCTTGGGTCTTCATGTTTGCATTAAAGCACTTTACCAACCAAACCATCTCCTGAACACCTCCTGATTTGTTTTGAGAAAATGTTCTGCCCATATACTTTGAAGAAAGTGTCTCATTATACTGTTTTAGTTAAATAATAGTTCAAATGTAAAATAATACATACATATATTGAGAATACAGAAAGTACAAAGGAGGAAAAATGGTCTTAGGTGTTATTTTATCACAAAGATATGATAATTATTATTATTCTACATTTATTCCTGCCAGTTTTATGTGCAAATTTCACAAGGGTGTTTATACTGTATGGATTGATTTGTTTTACATTTTATTTTACTTTGTGGCCCATAGTTGAGAGCACTGTACTGTGTGTTGATTGCAGATGTCCTTGTTTAGTGTCTCACTTTAGTAAGAACAGCCCTTCCAAGGTACTTTATAGAATATTAATAGGCAATGTTTACATTTGATTTGCTTACACTTGATTACAGTTGATTTGTGATCAAGTTAGGGAAACACAAGGTTAAATAAAGTTTGTTTTTCTCTGCAGGAGTTCTCAGGGATATTATACCTATTATGACAGAGAGAGACAGATATTATTGAAGTTTATGTAAGTAGTGTGGAATCTGATATTTTTTCAAAACAACCTTTTATAAAAATACACATTAGGAAATTAATTTATTGAGTTACATTTTTTTGAGATATTACAACAAATAAGTATAGATTAGGTGGCTTAGAAATAAAAGAACTTTATTTCTCATAAAATTAAGGTGCTAGTAAATTTGGCCTATAGTGAGGTCCTCTTCTTGTTTCATATTTGGCTATTTTCTTGCTGCATCCTCACATAACAGAAGAGACAAGGAAGGTTTCCAAGTCTTTTTTATATGAGCGTTAACCTCAAACATACTTAACTTGCATGAGCTATTGACCTCACAAGTAGCCCACATCCAAATAATTTCACACATATACTAAGATTTCAACATATCAAACATCTATTTTACAAGAAGTTCTAAGTATGGTGTTGCTCTTGATAACTAATACATTCCAAAAATGCTAACAAAGAGCTATTTATAGTTCATAAATCTTCTTTCAACTTTTAAAAATCAGGAGCACATGTTGAATTTTGTTAAGAGCTTTTTGGGGCACCTATTACAGTGGCTATATAATTATATATACATACATATATATTTCTACTTTCATCCATATAACGTGTTAAAAGATTTAAGAATATGAATCTATCTTTATTTTACATGCATCTCTTTTCAAAGCTTCACTCTCTATCTGCATATTCTAAGGATGGTAATGATATTGCCCTCAAAGACATGCTGAATTAAATAAGAAAATGCATACAATATGCTCAACATCATTCCTGTAAAATAGCAATCTGGTCTTTGGCTGAGATAGCTGTGGCTAGAACCTACAGTCTTTGGTAAGTGGTTATTTAATTTAAAATTTCCCCACATGATAGGTAATTGTTTTACTTTTTTCTTTAAGGCAATGGCTAGGTGGGTGGATGCCTTCCATTTCCATGTTACTTAGTTAAAGTGAGTGACTGATTTCTTGCTCTATGACACTCTGATAGTAAGTGTGTCTTGAACAGCACTTGCTTTAGGAATTTGAGATTTCTGTACTACAGAAGTATATTATCAAAAGAAAAAGAAGTATATTATCAGAGATTTTTGTAATGGTTGTTCCAAATATACTTTGTACTGGCTCGTTTTGTGTGTCAACTTGACACAGGCTGGAGTTATCACAGAGAAAGGAGCTTCATTTGGGGAAATGCCTCCACAAGATTCCAGCTGCAAGGCATTTTTCTCAATTAGTGACCAAGGGGGAGGTCCCCTTGTGGGTGGTGCCATCTCTGGGCTGGTAGTCTTGGGTTCTATTAGAGAGCAGCCTGAGCAAGCCAGGGGAAGCAAACCAGTAAAGAACATCTCTCCATGGCCTCTGCATCAGCTCCTGCTTTCTGACCTGCTTGAGTTCCAGTCCTGACTTCCTTGATGATGAACAGCAGTATGGAAGTGTAAGCTGAATAAACCCTTTCCTCCACAACTGTTTCTTGGTCATGTTTGTGCAGGAATAGAAACCCTGACTAAGACACTTGGAAGGGTTTTTTTTTTTTATGTTAGTTCTTAATAAGTGATATTTATGAAGTTATTTCTTTAGTGTTAAAGTTGGTCTTGTCTGAATTATCCTTCCACTTTTGTTTGCATTTGCCCATTTTTTTCTAACTTTATTAACTAAAACTAAAATTTTCCTTCTGTGATTTTGTTTCTCTTAGTTCCTTTTATAGTTTGAAGAGTTTGAACTTTATATGCAACATTCTGCTAATGTTTTATAGCCATCATTTTATCTTGAGCAATGTTTCTCAACCTTCCTGATGCTGTGATCCTTTCATACAGTTCCTCATGTTGTCCAGAATTGCTGGTCTAAAGGCTTATGAGTATTATATCTTTATTGTAGACCAATTACTTTGATCAAAATAACTCGACATCCAACTTAGTTTCTTATCATTATTTAGTTTCTCTGAAAATAATGCAATGTTTTGCATGTATTTTGTTGATGTTTGATTCTGGAAAAACTAACCTCTATGAATACATTGTTCAGGCAGAGATGAGAGTTGGTGCAGGAAGAGACCACATCACCTGTGATGTTTAATGATGCTAAGAGGACTTGGGGGTTTTGGTTAAAGTGAGTCTCTATTTTATCAATCAATCAATCAATTAATTAATTAATTAATTAACATTCCAAATGCAGCCCCCTTTAGCTCCATCTGAGTCCATTTCTCCAACCCTTCTCCCCTTCTCTTCTGAGAGGGAAGAGGGGTGGAACCCCCTGGGTGTTCCCAAAGTGGGTCTCTAAATTCAAGGATCTGAAAGGACAAAAGCGTTCCTAAGTTTAGCATTGGTTTATCATACCCAATGATAATAATTTTGCTGAGAATCTCAGCGAATGAATGTTCCTTGATAATAGGCATATTTACTAATTAAGGAAACCTATTTTCCAAGAATTAGGCTATTCATTGTAATGCCTTATCATGGGACAAGTTAACAGTCAATTGTTTGGACAAATGAGTTTCTTAAGTGTTTGTGAAACAAACAGTAATGCTACATGGACTTTTATTTTTCTTGGCAAGAATTTATTGGAACAGTAAAGTTATGCTATCATAGATCATCTATCACCGATTCTATACATCTGTGGTTGCCTGCAGTTTGTTCTCACTTTCAGAAATATCTGCTTTTTAAAATGAATTATAATCCTAGTTTATTTTAGGTAAGTTCTTGTAAGCAAAATGTACAGTTAAAACTGCAATGATGGATTACACGGATGGTCAGAGATGCCTACGATTTAATGAAGTTGGAAAAAAAATCTCTCCTAGTGAGAGTGAACATCAAAACACAATACACTATTCAATATTAACATAATTTGAGGGCTGCCATCATATCACTGTTCTTATAACTATAGAGCTACCACTATATTAGAGGACTCTGTAAGGGTATTTTTTTTTTTAGTTTTTTTTTTTTATTAGATATTTTCTTTATTTACATTTTAAATGTTATCTCCTTTCCTAGATTCCCCTCCAAAAATCACCTATCTCCTCCCCCTCCCCCTACTCCCCAACCTACCCACTCCCATTCCTGACCTTGGCATTCCTCTATACTGAGGCATAGAACCTTCACAGGACCTCTCCTCCCATTGATGACCAACTAGGCCATCCTCTGCTACATATACAGCTAGAACCACAAGTTCCACCATGTGTTTTCTTTGTTTGGTGGTTTAGTTCCAAGGAGCTCTGGGGCATTGGTTAGTACATATTGATGTTCCTCCTATGGGGCTGCAAACCCCTTCAACTCCTTGGTTACTTTCTCTAGCTTCTTCATTGGGGACCTTGTGCTCCATCAAATGGATGATTGTGAGCATCCACTTTTGTATTTTCCAGGCACTGGCAGAGCTCCTCAGGAGACAGCTGTATCATGTTCCTGTCAGCAAGCTCTTGTTGGCATCTGCCATACTATCTGGGTTTGATGGTTGTTTATGGGATGGATCCCCAAGTGGGGCAGTCTCTGCTCCAAAGTTTGTCTCTGAAACTCCTTCCATGGGTATTTTGTTCCCCCTTCTAAGAAGGATTCTGAGCTTCTGGTCTAATATCAGTGAGTGCATATCATGTGTGTTCTTTTATGATTTGGTTACCTCACTTAGGATGATATCCTCCAGATCCATCCATTTTTCTTCCCATAGAACTATGTCCAATTTTCTGAGGAACTGTCAAAATGATTTCCAGAGTGGTTGTACCAGCTTGCAGTCCCACCAGCAATGGATGAGGTTGCTCTTTCTCTACATCCTCACTAGCATCTGCTGTCACCTGGGTTTTATCTTAGCCATTGTGTAAATTTGGTTTTGTCATGGAATNCCTTGGTTTCTCCATCTATGGCAATTGAGAGTTTTGCTGGGTATAGAAGCTTGGGCTGGCATTTGTGCTCTCTTGGGGTCTGTATAACATCTGCCCAGGATCTTCCAGCTTTCATAGTCTCCGAGGAGAAGTCAGGTGTAAATCTGATAGGTCTGCCTGTATACATTACTTGACCTTTTTCCATTATTGCTTTTAATATTCTTTCTTTGTTTTGTGAATTTGGTGTTTTGATTATTATGTGACAGGAGAAATTTCTTTTGTGGTCCAAACTATTTGGAGTTCTGTAGGCTTCTTGTATGTTCATGGGCATCTCTTTCTTTAGGTATGGGAAGTTTTCTTCTATGATTTTGTTGAAGATATTTGCTGGCCCTCTCATCTACTCCTATTAACCATTGGTTTGGTCTTCTCATTGTGTCCTGGATTTCCTTAAGTTAGGATCTTTTAGCATTTTGCATTTTCTTTGATTGTTTTTTCCATATGGAATCTTCTGCACCTGAGATTCTCACTTCCATCTCTTGCTGATGCTCACATCTATGGTTCCTGATTTCTTTCCTAGGATTTCTATCTCCAGAGTTGTTTCCCTTTGGGTTTTCTTTATTGTTTCTACTTCCACTTTTAGATGTTGGATGGCTTTGTTCAATTCCATCACCTGTTTGGTTGTGTTTTCCTGTAGTTCTTTAAGGGACTTTTGTGTTTCCTCTTTAAGGACTTCTACCTGTTTAGCAGTGTTTTCCTATAATTCTTTAAGGGATTTTGGTGCTTCCTCTTGAAGTACTTCTACCTGTTTAGCAGTGTTCTCCTTGATTTCTTTAAGTGAGTTATCAATGCCCTTCTTAAAATCCTCTACCAGCATCATGAGATATGATTTTAAATCCAAATCTTGCTTTTCTGGTATATCGGGGTATCCAGGACTTGCTGTGGTGGGCATACTGGGTTCTAATGATGATGAGTTGTCTTTTTGTTTGTTTGTTTGTATGTGTTTCTTTCTTTCTTTCTTTCTTTCTTTCTTTCTTTCTTTCTTTTTTTTTTTTTTTTTGAGACAGGGTTTCTCTGTGTATCCTTGGCTGTCCTGGAACTCACTTTTTAGACCAGGCTGACCTCGAACTCAGAAATCCTCCTGCCTCTGCCTCCCAAGTGCTAGAATTAAAGTTGTGCGCCACAACACCCAGCTGTTAGTAAGATTCTTACGTTTGCCTTTCACCATCTGGTAATCTCTGGTGTCAGATGTTCTAGCTGTCTCTGGCTGGAGCTTGTTCCTCCTGTGATTCTGTTAGCCTCTGTCAGCACTCCTGGGAGTCCACCTCTCTCCTGAGTCCCAGTGGTCAGAGCATTCTCTGCAGGCAAGCTCTCCTCTCGCATGGAAGGTGCACAGAGGTCTGGAGCTGAGCTCTGCCTCCTGACTGAAGATGAAGGCCCCAAAGGGGCCCTGTCCAAGAAGCTCTGTTGCTTCTGTGCCCTGCATGCTCTCCTGTGGAGACTAGTCTCTGAGAGACCTGGGATACATGATGGCAATCTCGCCTGAGTCCCGGGGTCAGAGCCCTCCCTGGAGGTGGACTCTCCTCTGGTGAGGAAGGGGCTCAGAGGTCTGGGTCTCAGCTCTGCCTCCTGGCTGAGGATGAAGGCCTGAAGGGACCCTATCCAAGAAGCTCTGTTGCTTCTGCTGCCCCCTGCCCTTCTGAGTGGACTGGTCTCTGAGAGATCTGGGATAAAAGATCAGCAAGTTCATTTTAAGTGAAGCTAAAAGTTAAGTAAATGGAATTTATGACAATATAAGATATCTAACTTCTGTTCTTACTCTCAAGGAGTTGAACTATTATTCACACAGAAACTTTTTAAAAATGAATATCATTCCATCTCATCAGTTTTCCTTTAATTAACTCTCTGGTCTAATGTCAGCCAATTGTTTTCAAATGGTGATTAACTTCTGCTCCACTGGGTGAGCAGTGCCCAAGCTGTGTCTCTATAGCAGCTGCCGTTTCATACCTAAAGAGGCAAAAGAGAGGGCTGCCTGCTGGATTGGTATAATAACTAGGAGACATAAAAATAAAAATGTCCTTGAAACCTTCAGGAGAATGTGAACAACTTCTACTTAGCCATATAAATACTTTTTTTCTTTCAAATTAATAGAAAAAAATCAATAAATAGGATTTTTTATATTCAGTACCATAAAGAAAATGAATTATAAAATTAGTGTTAACCAAATTTACTCAAGCAACTCATACAAAACATGTCAGTCATGTTCTGTTATCAAAGTCAAGTAGATAAAAAGAGGTCTGTTGAAATGAAGCATTGACTTCCCACTGGGCACAGACATGAAGGAGGCATGTATCTTGCCACTGTTAAGTTGAGCTAAGTTTGTCATAAAGCTGTCATTGTCTGTGTTTTAAATTTGGTCCTAAGATAATCCCATACATAGTAACTAGTCAATAACCTATGCTGAAAGTATATTATTATAACAAGTAGCCAAGAGTCAGACCATCTGAGCATTAGAATTTCCAATTAGTAAAAGGCTGTAACCTGCCATCATAGGTTTGATTACCCACTAATTGACTACCTAATACCAAGTGATTACCCTTGAAAACACTTATTTATAGAGTAGTACTAGTCAGACTTGTCAGGTCATAGTTACCTGTTTATGCATATATATTAACAATATTTTTTAAAGAGACCATGATTTTAAAAGGTAGTATAGAAGGGGATATGGAAGGATAAAATTATATTTTTATTATAAAAACTAGAAATAAAAAAATTCAAGTCACCATTAATTTAGGAATGAATGCACCCATTGACCTTGAATATGTACCTTCCTTTCTTAGTTTTACTTGAACATTTTAAAATGTCATTTTTATATATTTGTAATACTTCAAGTATTTTATATACTTGTAATACGTTAAGCATCATTGGTATCGCTCCCTTAATATTTCCCAGAGAAAACACCATAAGAAATTACCCTTCTTCCAGTCGACACCAGCTCCCCACCACCTTGGGCAGATGGTCCCACAGTTCCCAGAGAACTCTCCATGCCCCACACACCCTAGCACACCCAAGAACTTAGGATCACTGGTAAGTGGAACTGAACATCTGTTCCAAAACAATCGTGAGGGTCCTGTGCCAGCAGGAGCAGGGACACAGGAAATCCACCTGACCAGCGACTCAGGTTCCTTCTGGTTGGTGCTAGTCCACCTTGGTTTTGAACACAGCAGGCAGCCCCATGGTCCCCAGAGGAGGTACCACTTTCAAGCGCTGTAACACACCCAAGATCTTAGGATTCTAGGATCCCAGGATCCCAGGGTCCCAGGAGCTTGGTCACACCAGGATCTCAGGGTCTCAGAGGAAGCTTGACTGCTAAGAACTATGACACACCCAGAAACTCAGGTTCACAGGATCCTGGAATCACAGGATTGTAGAGAAAGCTGGACTCTGAGGAGTGAGTTCTGACTCAACTGGGATTACAGGAAGGACAGGCTGAAATCATATATATTGAGGGCAGCGAGCACTTTGTGATAATCAGATGGTAGTAGGCAAGCATAAGAACAGAAGCAACAGAAACCAAGGTTATTTGGCATCATCATAACCAAACTCTCCCACCATAGCAAGTCCTGGATACACCATCACACCAGAAAAACAAGATATGGATCTAAAGTCACTTCTCATGATGATGATGGAGGACTATAAGAAGGAAATAAGTAACTCCCTTAAATAAATACAGGAGAACACATCCAAACAGGTGAAAGAATTGAACCAAACCATCCAGGATCTAAATATGGAAGTAGAAACAATACAGAAATCACAAAGGGAGACAACCCTGGAGTTAGAAAACCTAGGAAAGAGATCAGGAGTCATAGATGCAAACATCACCAACAGAATACAAGAGATAAAAGAGAGAATCTCAGGTGCAGAAGATACCATAGAAAACATTGACACAACAATCAAAGAAGATGTGAAATGCAAAAAGATACTAACCCAAAACATCTAGGAAATCCAGGATACAATGAGAAGACCTAACCTAAGGATAATAGGTATATATGAGAAACCATAGATGGAGAAACCAAAGTATTCCATGACAAAACCAAATTCACACAATATCTTTCCTTGAATCCATTTTTTTCAAAGGATACTAAAGGGAAAACTCCAACACAATGTGGGAAACTATGCCCTAGAAAAAGCAAGAAAGTAATCATTCAACAAACCTAAAAGAAGATAACCACAAGAACAGAATCCCAACTCTAACAACAAAAATAACAGGAAGGAACAATTACTTTTCCTTAATACAAAGAACTCAGGAAGCTGGACTCCAGAAAGTCAAATAACCCTATTAAAAATGGGGTACAGAGGTAAACAAAGAGTTCCCAACTGAGGATACCGAATGGCTGAGAAGCACCTGAAAAAATGTTCAACATCCTTAACCCCATCCTTAAAGGGAAATGCAAATCAAAACAACCCTGAGATTCCACCTCACACCAGTCAGAATGGCTAAAATTCAGATCAAAAATGGCTAAATTTGATCAAAAATTCAGGTGACAGCAGATGCTGGCGAGGATGTAGAGAAAGAGGAAAACTCCTCCATTGCTGGTGGGATTGCAAGCTGGTACAACCACTCTGGAAATCAGTTTGGCAGTTACTCAGAAAATTGGACATAGTATTACCAGACAATCTAACAATACCTCTCCTGGGCATATACCCAAAAGATGTTCCAACTTGTAATAAGGACACATGCTCCACTATNTTCATNGCNGCCNTATTTATAATANCCAGAAGCTGGAAAGAACCCANATGTCCCTCAACAGANGAATGGATACANAAANTGTGGTACATTTACACAATGGAGTACTACTCAGCTATTAAAAACAATGAATTTATGAAATTCTTAGGCAAATGGATGGATCTGGAGGATATCATCCTGAGTAAGGTAACCTAATCACAAAAGAACACACATGATATGCACTCACTGATAAGTGGGTATTAGCCCAGAACTTAGAATACCCAAGATACAATTTGCAGAACACATGGAACTCAAGATGAAGAAAGACCAAAGTAAGGATACTTTGTTCCTTCTTAGAATGGGTAACACAATACCCATGGAAGGAGTTACAGACACAAAGTTTGGAGCTGAAATGGAAGGAAAGACCATCAGAGACTGCACCTCCTGGGGATCCATCCCATAAACAACCACCAAACCCAGACACTATTGCATATGTCAGCAAGATTTTGTGAGGCTATGCCTATTTCTGGCAAATACAGAAGTGGATGCTCACAGTCATCTATTGGATGGAACACAGGGCCCCCAATGAAGGAGCTGGAGAAAGTATCCAAGGAGCTAAAGGGGTCTGCAACCCTATAGGAGGAACAACAAGATGAACTAACCAGTACCCCCCAGAGCTTGTGTCTCTAGCTGCATATGTAGCAGAGGATGGCCTAGTCAGCCATCAATGGGAGGAGAGGGCCTTGGTCTTGCAAAGATCATATGTCCCAGTACAGGTAACACCAGGGCCAGGAACCGGGAGTGAGTAGGTTGGGGAGCAGGGCGGGGGGAAGATATAGGGGGCTTTGGGGATAGCATTTGAAATGTAAATGAAGAAAATATCTAATAAGAAATTAACTTCCTTGTTCCCTCATTTTTGATTCACTTTACTTTGAAAATCATATTAGACTACTCAATGCCAATTGTGCTTTTAAAATTTACAATAGTACCTTCATCTCTCTCTCCCTCCTCCTCTTCTTCCTCTTCTTCCATGTCTTCCTTCTCCTCATTTTCCTTCTTCTTTGCATTTTATCTTCTCACACATCTTTAGAATAGATTCTGTCATTTTCCCAGGCCCTGCTATCCAAAGTCATTGGACTAAGCACTATAAAACCTTTCCTGGTTTAAGTCTTTGTAATTCTAAACACATTTACTCATTTAGTGTCACTGTACTTCCAACCTTCAGAGTGACTTCTACTTCTTTTCATTTCATAGCCTCACTTTCATTGAGATAAAGACATCTCTTTTTAAAAACACCCTGAATATCATATACAGTTGAAACCATTATTTGAATTGCTCTGTTTCCCCATGCAGATGATTTTCTGATCCTATAGGCTGTCATTTGTGTGTAGAATGAACAGAAAGGATGTCAGTAGAAGAGATCTACAGTTTGAAATCATGTGATCATTTTGGAAACAGCAACTATAATTTCACAGTCAGCTTAGGGTGATGTACCACCCAGCGCTGGGGAGGCAACAGTTTACTTAACAACAGTATACTTACTGAGCATAAAACAATGTTATTTATAGCACTGTTTCCTCATTTTATTTTGCTTGGATCTTCCTGTTTCTCACTTTGTAGTCTGGTCTGTTCTCACTAGTTATCACTGCGTGATAGCCTTAGAGAGCATACATGGGGATATATGTGGGCCAGGCATGTGACAAACCACAGAACCAACTCCACCACTTCCAGCTGTTTAGCCTAGCTTTTCCTTTTGTTTCCCCACCTTTTTTTTGGAGGGAGGCTGGATTGGCTCCCGTGAATTTCTTAAGTTATGAAAGAAAATAGCCAGTCTCTCCTACCCACTATTTCTCCCTGAAAATTACAATTAGAAACAAAGGGGATCATTGGACCTTTTTTGGAGCCCAGAAAACATCAAGAAGCTGAGGAGGAAGGCAACCTAGTAGGAGGAACCAGCAGTCTCAATTAATCTGGACCCTCAAGATCTTGCAAACACTGGATCACCAAATGGGCAGCATACACAAGCTGATATGAGGCCCCCAACACATATACAGCAGAGGACTGCTGGGTCTGTGTTCATTCAGAGAATAATCACCTAACCCTCAAAAGACTGGAAGCCCCAGGGAGTTTAGAGTTCAGGTGTGGTGGGAGGTAGGAGGTAGGGACATCCTTGTGGAGATAGGGGGTGGGAAGAAGTATGAGATATGGAATAGTCGGTGGGTGGACCGGCAGGGGTAGGGGGGCGTGGATAAAATCTGGAGTGTAAATAAATAAATTAATTAAAAAAGCAAAAAAAAATCCATTGTACTTCAAACATTTGTTTCAAGTATGACATTAAAAAAATGAGTCAAATTATAATTACCCATTTAATTACTTGCAACATTTTATAGATGAAAGATACTTTAAAACTAGGATTGAAAGAATAAGAATGATGCAATTTTAGAAAATACATACCTTTTTACTAAAGCACATCATTGAACTGTGGTGCCTATAGACAGAAACATTTGACAGAACCCAAACCTAAAATAAATATGTTTATATTCACACAGTTTCTTGACTTGATCCATCTAGATAATATAAATCAGAGGATCTGTATTTGATGATGCTCTTCAACTGAGTGTCATGTGGCCAGGAAGATTTATATTTAGACCATTTTTCTTTTGCTTTTTCTTTTCTTCATGCAATGCTGAGAAAATGAATGGCAGGTTCACAATATTTTACAGTTTGGTTCTTGGGATGCAGCTGGCTTAAATAAACTCCCTAACTCTTGTTATAGAAGATCTCGTTAGGGGTTGGGAAGGTGGTGAAGAGCTTGTTGCACAAACATGAGGACCCGAGTTCAGATACCCACCATGTCTGTAAGATCTGGCTGCAGCAGTGCATATCTGTAGCTCCAGGGACACGAGGTAGAAACAGGAAGGGGTCCTTAGCCAGCCATTCTGGTGGAAATGGTAAGTTTCTGGCTCCACGAGAGAATCTACCTTAGAAAAAAAAAGCCCACAAGGCCTCAGATTTATCACAAGGAACTGTAGTCAACTAAGGATGCTACATCCACTCCAGTAGTGACTCACATTTCAGGTTTAGAAACCTGGAAGCAGTCCTGAGGCAAAGAGTTTCATGGAAACTTAGCCTCCTGGAACCTTGGCATTCCAATTGCATGCATCTCAAAACCTGTCCCCACATTAGTCTGGTGTATGGATCCATGTGCTCTCTTTCAGTATTGTTTTATTGTAAGTGCCTTTAAGGATTGATTTTGACATATAGCTAAGCCTTTGCTAGTGTTCCGGTGTTCTAGAAAGTCCTTGAGCCAACGCTGAGCTTGGAATTCAGTAAAAATGTTACCTATTCAGTAACATCCAAATTTACCTCTGGTAGAGACATGGAAAATAACCAGGCATTACAATTTACTTGAATAAAGCTAGGAAAGCTCAGGGCTCGTCTACATAGTAATTACTTAGGACAATAGCTGAGTCACACCCAAACACAGGAATGCACAATGGCCTAGGAAATAGGTGGGTTATAGTATGAAAGGGTTAGTAGACCGCAATTCCCCTGGTGCAGGCTTTTTCACTAGGCCCAGAGGAATAGCATAATCAGGTATTTACTAAAGGACCCCTGGTGGTGGGTTTAACAACAGACTAGCATTGTATCAGAGCATTCACCTGGCTCCTGTGTTTAGCTGATCTTAATTAGGGTTGGTCCTATTCTCAGTTGTAAACAAGGCCTGGCTCCTGCTATCTTTTTATGTATGCATTTTCTTTGTTTTGTGTTAAGAACCAGTGGGCCTTGATGCATGTATTCGCCTAGCCTTCTTGTTTTTCTTCTGTATTAAAAGTCTAATGTTTGCTTGGACAAAAGACATCCAGGTACAGGTTGTGTCTGTGTCCGTTTGTCATTTTTCTCGCTGACCCTTGCTCACCTGCAACCAGAACCCTATGCAGCTATTAAAAACAATAAATTTATGAAATTCGAATGGATGGATCTGGAGGATATCATCCTAAGTGAGGTAACCCAATCACAAAAGAACACACACTGATAAGTGGATATTAGGCCAGAATCTCGGAATACCCAAGATACACGTCTCTGAGTTATTATGTGCATTAGCCACGTTGTCTTTGAAAGATGCTCTTTCCCTGGAGCTATCCACCAGCTTTGGCTCTAACCACCTTTCTACTTTCTGATCTTCAGAGATCCCTGAGCCTGGAGTGGATGGCTCTGAATAAGACATCCCATTTACAACCAGGTAAGGGCACACTGTTAACCAATGAGGGTGCCAGTGGTCACAGATCATTATTCCAACCTACATTTTAGGCTCAGATATCATTTCTATTATATCAACACATTCTGTCATGGAAGTTGGTTTTAAAGTTCCTAATACAATCAGTGAAAAGCTCATCTTGCAAGTTATAGTTTTTACAGACTATAAATTTGTGTTAACTGAAAGTATTATATAAAGTGTCAAGCTAAATCACAGCAATACATATATTCTTAGATGTCTACATTTTATCCAAATATAGATATCAGTTATCCCAACATTGGCACACTGTACTTCTAGCTAGTATTCTTTAATTTAAATTATTTTAATTTGTAAAGTTAAAAAAAATGAACATGAAAGGAAAAGATACAATACAATATTATTCTTATCAAAAGTGGCAACACTCTTTAAAATCAAAAGCTTGCAAGTAAAAAATCCCTACCAGAAAGATACCTAAGCTTTTCAAGTTATATTATATCTATAAACGGAACTGTAGTCTCAAACAGCATTTATCTCTAAGCCTGAGATATAGCTCTCTTCATTGCTCCCTAAACACCAAATTTTCCACTCTAGATGTAGGACATACGGTCTTTAGCTCACTATGCCATGGAACTCAAGTGTGGCACATTTACATCGCCAGCTCCTTGGGAAGAAAAAAAATAGCATGGGGCACTGAAATCCCCCAGTAGAAAAGATGTGCAATATAAATGCTGGAGTGCAAGGCTTTCATAACGCGGCGATTTCCCTGATTCTTAATAGAAGGAGGACAGAGCTGTGTGTGGTAAATCAGCGTCCTGGCTCCTCACTGGCTTTTATGATCAGTGTTAATGGTGGTGCTGTCACACATATTATGGCTGCTTTATTTCAAAAGGCTCTAAGAGGCACAACAGAGTATGAGTATTTTATAAACATATATTTTTAAAGTCAGCTTTTCGGGCTTTCAGGAATGACAGATGATTCCCAGGAGGGTTTAGGGAGAGGGACGGAGAGAACAAGGCAAGAAATGAGACAAATAGGACCTTTTGTTTGATGTCGGAATTTGGATTTAGCTATAATCTCCATTTCCGTTACCGGTTTGTTCCACCCTAAGTGGAACCAAAATTATTTTTAGATTAGCAACTATCTTGGGATTGAAGAAGTCTCCTCGCCAGAGCTATGTGACTTTACTTCCCATTACACTTCAGTATAGACCTCCAGGGTGCCGTTGGCTTAAGTATACTTGCGATTATCTTGTGAGAGATAAAACTCCCTTTGTAACTTTCCAGACCTCCAAGATCTTACGCGAGCTCTACAGAGTCATAGGAAGGAGATAATCTTTGCCATCTCTCTCCTAGTCTCCTAGTCTGTGCATTCTGTTTGCTATGACAAGCTAATGCAGATGGCCGCACAGTCCAACGTATCCCAACTGTGTTCCCAGTGAATAGCAGAGGCCACACGAGCTGAATAAGCAGCTTCCAGGCAGGTTCTGACCCAGAAACATTTTAGCAATGTATACAGGTGTTAAAGAAGATAGGCGTATTCTTTCCTTCCTCCGGTCTTCCTCTACTACTAGACCCTCACCGGCAGAGACCATTATAACATATCTGTGTTTTAGAAATCGGTTGGTGAAGAAATGGAAGAAATAACTCCAAATGGTGTCTTTTTAGTAAACTCTTATCTTTGACAATTCTGATTTCTTTCTCTGTCTAGTTGTCTGAATATTTCTTTTGTGGCCTGTTTGGTCATTCACTTGTTAGTGAAACGATTTAGTATTTAAGTTAAGCCAGACGCTCCTCTGGTTTGTGTCTACACTGGTAAGTGAGGTCCAGACACTTTCTGTTCAAGTGAAAGTAAGATAATCAGATGGAGAAGTGGGCTGGGGGCTGTAGTTGCATGTTGCGTGAGGATCTGACAGTCCAGAGGGGTACTCAAGCTCATAATGTTGATAAGGGAAGGGTAATTAAGGGTTAAATTCCATACTGGAAAATTCCATAAGATGATGCAGATATAATAATACCAATTACCAAGCACAATACATAAATCATATTTTATCATCAGTTTTCCTGTTATCAAGCAACTGAAAAAATATATGGTTAGTTAAAATCTCTAAATATTTAATGTATATTATAATAGAATTATTATAATCAGAATAAGAAACATTTTATTATAGTTATGTTATTTTTCGTATCTCGTTAGATTTCATTTTCTACAATTACTAAAGCCAACTAAATATCTGATTTACTCAAATTTGGGGAATCCAGCTCTCTAGACCTTATCCATAAAGAGAGCTGAGAAGGGCACACGGCTCCAGTCCTGGAGAGGAGTCCTGGGTACTGGCAGAGTTTTGGTTGCTGTTGCCCGTTTTTACAGGTGGATGATGTAGTGTGATGAGCCACTTTGAACCATGGTTTCATGTTCTGATATATAAACAGGCAAGTGGCCAACGATGAGGTATTTCATTTCAATTTTCTCACCTATAAAGTGATGGCGTATAACCAGGGAACAATTTGCTCTAAGGTACAGCTTCTCACTAATGCTGTGCAGACATCGTGCACTGTTCACTATTCATCTTAATTCCTTACTAAGAATTTCAATAGAGCTTTAACCCCACATTGACTCTCACTCTGTGGAACAATGTGGCATTACCTGAGTCTAAAGAAGAGGGCTATGTGTCATAACACGTAAAATGTCTTTAATTGTCTTCCTGCATTAGTGCATTAGGTGTACATTGTGAAATTGCTAAGCTTCAATTATCGTCTAAGTGAAAAAGGTTTCTATCTTTTCTTCCATTTACTTGTTTATTTAAACTTTTATTTTCCTTTTTTTTTTTTTTTGCCACAGATGCAGATAAAGCCATTTAAGTAGGTACTAATGTTTAACATACTTGGGAATAAATGTTAATTGAGAATTTTTTACAAAATAATTATGTCAAATTTAATGAATAGTACTGCTGATGCCTATTTGAAGCTAAAATAAGATCATGAATTGTTTTGCACAATTGAACACAATGGCAAGTAAATGTCTAGGGGCATTTGAACTAGTCACTGACAACTAAGTTGTACTAAGGATTACAGTTTCCACTCCGTTTACTCCAAGTTTCTCCTATCTTTCCTCCTGTCTGGATCTGTTCCCTTTTCTCGATCGAAAAGAAGAGGATTCTAAGAGATGACAGCAAACCATAACAAAATAAAATAGAAGATAAAACAAAAAGCATCACAATGAAGTTGTACAAGGCAAACCTCAAGAGAAAGCACAAGAATCAGAGACCCATTCATTCACACTCAAGGGTCCCATCAAAGTACTAAACTGAAAGCTGCAATAGATGTATAGAGAACCTGGCACAGCCTCATACAGGTCCTGTGCTTGCTACTTCAGTCTCTGTGAATTCATATGAGCTTTACTCAGAGGATTCAGAGGGCCTCGTTCTCGTTCTCCTGGTACCCTCCGTCCCCTCTTGCTCTTCTTGCCTCCTCTTTTGAGGGGCTCCTTGAGCTCTGACAGGAGGGATTTGATGAAAACATCTCACTTAAAGTTCTCTGTGTGTGTGTGTGCCGATGTGAGTGTGTCTGTGTTTGCGCACGTGTGTGCGTGCGCGTACGTGTGTGTGTGTGTGTGTGTGTGTGTGTGTGTGTGTGTGTGATGTCTGGATGTCGGTCCCTGTATTTGTTCCCATCTGCTGCAGGAGAAAGCTTCTGTCACAATGGTTGAATCTATGAGTATAGCAGAGTCATTTTATCACAACTTTCTTTTTTTTAAAAGACCAATAGCATATAGTTTTATCCCATGTCTCTGAAGAAACTATTGTCAATTAAAGGGCCTTTCCATCTCAAATAAAAAGTACTAATGAGTGGTTATGAGTGCATATTGCTCTTCCAGTGAACTTGAACTTGATTGCTCTTTTCAGCACCTATATCAGGTGATTCACAACTGCTTGGAAGTCTAGCTACAGGGGAATGGGGTGCTTCTGGCCTCCCTGGATACAGTGCATGCGTGCATGCTCAGGGACACATCCTTAAAAGTTATAAGACTAAGACTGAAAAAAAAGAGATGTAGCAACAGGATCCCATGTGTTGATTGTTGGTCTTTCTTCCTATATTACTAGATTCCTATTAAGAAAATCTTTACCTGTGCCTGTATGTTTATTCCATACTTTCCTCTTACCTGTTTCAGGTCATAAGTTGAGGTGCTTGATGCATTTGAACTTGTACTTTGTACAGAGCAAGATAGAATAGTTTTATTTTATTCTTCTATACCTGGCTAGCTAGTCATAGTGGCAGTAGTTACCCGTACAAGACCTACATAAGATCAGTCTCATCAAAATCCCAGCATAGATGGGAGAAGGCCTCATGAAGTCCATTTCATAAACTGAGGAGGTTGGGTAGTTGAAGGCTTCTAGGACAGGGAGAGTTAGCTTCCTTTAGGGACTTTGTTCCTGTTATGCTTCCTATATCTCAATGTACATGATGCCCCATACACCTATATGTGATGATGTCACTCTTTGGATTCAGTGGGCTGTAGAAAGAGGACCTGAAGTTGAACAAGGGATGTGGGTGGACTTAGAAGTTCTGGAGGGGAAGTGGGGAGTTAATGTGATCAAAGCACATTGTATACATACATGTGCGAAACTATCAAATAATGGCTAAAAATCACAAGACATACATAAACCACCATGAAAGGTTATTTGTGCATACTATCTATCACACAGGCAACCAGAATTTGACCACTGCATGATAGTCACTTTAATCAAGGTTGTTTAAAGAGTTTTAAATTGATGCACACACTGTTGAAGCTTCCGTGAAACAAAGAATAAGTAAAAAAACATACAAACACACATGGATGTTTACCTTTCAAACGTCTGAATTTCTTAGGGTGATCAGACACAAACTGAGGGCAAATGCTCCCCTGTGGATTTGAGAAAGTCCTGTACATGAAAAAAAAAAAAAAAAAAAAAAGAAAAGATAAAATCTCTACTTTCCTCACTTCATCTTTTGGTGGGCATCATGGCAATATTTTCTTCTAATATTTTATTAGTGATACAATTTTTCATGGTTTTTGAAAATCATATTCCTTTTAGAATAGATTTTATGTATGCATACATGCTTGTCTCTGTATGGCAAGTGCATATACGTGCCGGAGGTACCTTCAAGGCCAGAGATACAGTTAGATCATTTCTCCAGCTCGAGTTAAAAGTGCATGTGAGCTGCATAATGCGGTTTTTGAGAACTGAAGTCAGGTCTCTTAAAATAGCTGTGTGTACTCCAGTCCCTCTGCAAATTTTCATTATCGACAAAAAGTGTTGTCAGTCTTTATTTTAAAATCATGTCATGGTGGAAAAAAATCAAGATGTGTTGGTTGTTGACATTGGTTCAATGCCTTAAAATTCATATTCATTCACATTGACGGAAGTGGAACTGACATTAGAACACACTAGGCTCAGGTGATGCTGTCTAACTGCTCAGTCTCCTATCCTCTGGGAGACTGATGACTCTGGGCTGCAACCCTGTGCAGGTGTTTTCCTGCCTAAACCAAAGAATGCCCCTTGCCTAGTTACCAATCCTTCACTAGGAGAGGACTTCATGCTACAACTGCCTGTGGCGTGAGTACCAGAGCCTGCTCTTCATGACCTTTTTATTTTTGTGTTTGTGATGTTTTGATTCTTTTTTTTTCATATCAAATATTCACTTTTAAAATGGTCCAAATGTTATCAATTCCTAAAATATTTAACTCACATATCCCTTCTTTCATGAACATTTTTTGGCAACTCTAGCACATGGCGATTGCTTCATTTACTTTATTTTATAGTACCTAAATGCCTACATTTATTGAAATGGTTTTACTGTTTACAAATTCTGTTCACTTGTGGGTCTTGACTGGGTCATCAAATGTACTCCATGATTTGGTTAAAAATTGTTATCTGTCATTGCCACTTTGTAGAACTATTATCCTCAGGTCACATGGCTGGTGTGTGAGAGGATAGGGATCCAAATCACTGCATGACAGTTCTACACTCAGTGTGCTTGCCACCGAATGGCACTGCGTCCTTTTAAATTTTAACCCACTCACTGCCCCCTCCCAGTTAAGCACTCTCATAATCCTTCTTCCATGCCCCTTCCCTTTTGAGTGGGTGGAGCTCCCCTGGGTATCCTCCCACACTCATACATCAAGTCTCTATGAGGCTAGGCCCATCCTCTCCCCATGAGGCCAGACAAGGCAGCTCAGCTAGAACATATCCCACATGCAGGCAACAGCTTTTGGGATGGGCCACCCTCCTGTTGTTCGAGACCCACATGAAGACCAAGCTGCACATCTGCTACATATGTGTGGGGAGTCCTGGGTTCAGCCAGTATATGCTCTTAGGTTGGTGGTTCAGTCTCTGAGAGCCCCCACAGGCCTAGGCTAGAGGCTCCTTAACGTGAATTGATTGCTGTGTCCTGTATTTAAACAACATGTGTTGCCTTGGGCTTTGTTGGAAATCCTCTTTATGTAAGACCGTGGTTAGCCTTTCTGTTCTTTGACTCGTGGCTGTGCTGAAAGAATTGAGGCTTTTGGTTTAGAAGGAAAGTTTTTCAGATCCCGAGAACACACCTTGAACTAATTTTTCAAAAAAAAAAAAAAAAAATTGAAGGAACTGCAGCTGAAGTAAGAGATTTTAATCATGTAAGGATAGCAACACCTGAGGCTGCAGAGGAGAGAGTCTTTGAGAGTATTAGTCAGGTCTGAGGAAGACCTAGCTAGGTTCCATTGACAGTGAGGATAGGTCTCTCCTAGTAGTTTTGAACATGTAGCACAACTATATGATTTCAAGATCAAAACTGCCCTGTAACACATCTTCAGAAAATTCTGCTTTTGTTCTGTCCTTCTTTGCAGTAATTACCTTGTCACTACACATAACCATGCATTAAGCTTTTTATAAATGTAAATAAACATATAATATAATATAATATAATATAATAGGAAGCTTAGATAATAGACGATTATGTACTTTGTTGCTTTTCTTTAATGTCTTAGAGATAACACCAAATCCCTATATAGGAATCAATTTCATGATTATATTTTGTCTAGTATTCTATTTATGTGTGGCTCATAGTTTATTCAACTGATCCCTTCAATTTTTTTATTATTTATAAACATTTGCATGTTTTAAAATTAATCATTTTATTTGTTTATATCTCAAATGATATCCCATTTCCCGGTTACCCCTCCACAAACCCCCTAATCCACATCCACCCTCTCCCCACTCCCCTTTGCCTCTATGAGGGTGCTCCTCTGCCCACCCACCCTCTCTTGCTTTTTAATATATAATTTTGTAGGAATTACTCATGCTCACAAATGGTGTTATAATTTTCATGCATAGCATGAGTTCCTAAAGACAGAAACTTTAAAGGGAAATGCATTTTCATTTGTTATACACACTGCGGAGTTTGATTATTTCAGTTAGCTTAGTGACCAGAAATTTGAGGAAGTTTCTTCTCCTAAAATTCTCTCTGATATATGTTATTGTCGGACTTTTAGGTTCTTGTATAGTAGGCGATAGTGCTTTATTATAACTTTGTTTTGAATTTCTTCCATCGGGTGAGGTTGGTCTCCCTTCCCTCTGCATTCCTCCTTTCCTTTTCAACTTTCCTCTCTTCTATTCTCTGCTGACATGATCTTATATAGTCGGCCAGCTTGGAACTCAAGACTATCTCATTTTAAATTCTGAGTGCTGACTTTTCAGGCATTGGCCGCAAGACCCATTTTCTCTTTTTTACAGCCCATTTAGGAAGCTTGTCCTACTTCCCATTCCTGACTTTGTTCCAATTTCTGTTGAATTATGATTAATATTTTTGTATTTCTTAATCTGCATGCCTTTGGATCTCCATTTATAGTACATTATTCTTTTTAAAGGCTGACAACTGTTATATCAGTTATTAATAATTTCCCCAAACAACACTATAAAATTATTAAACCATTATTTATTCTTTTTTCCTGAGTTGCAATTGGGTAGTTAGGCACATGTTTTAGATCCTAGACTGAAATGGACTTTATTTTTTTTTCCAGTTACATTTGATCATGTTGCATTTTATTCTGGCTCATGAGAGGTGGACTGAATTCAATTTTGTCTTTAGTCAACATGCTTTCTTCTTCTCTGGATACAAATTAAGAGTTGATTAATCATTTCTAGCCACACTATAGTTTGAGGACATAGATTATAAGAATTTCAGAACCCCTCTCCCTTTAAAGAAAAAGAACACCAACAACAAACAACCCGATTAAAATGGGGTACAGAGCCAACCAGAGTATTCTCAACAGAGGAATCTTTAATGACTGGGAAGCACTTAAAGAAATGTTCAATGATATTAATCATCAGGGAAATGCAAATCAAAACAACTCTGAGATTCCACCTAACACTGACTAGAATGGCTAAGATAAAAAAATCCAAAGGGCAGCTCATGCTGTTGAGGATGTGGAGCAAGGGGAACACTTCTCCATCATAGGTGGGAGTGCAAACTTGTACAATGACTCTGGAAATCAATTAGGCGATTTCTCAAAAAATTGGGAATAGTTGTACTCCAAGACCCACTATACAACTTCTGGGCATATACCCAAAAGAGACTCTACCCACAAGGACACTTGCTCAACTATGTTCATAGCAGCTTTATTTGTAAAAGCCAAAAACTAGAAACAACCTACGTGTTCCTCAACTGAAGAATGGATAAAGAAAATATGGTTTATTTACACAGTGGAATATTACTCAGCCATTAAAAACAAAAACATCATGAAATTTGAAGGGAAAAAAATCTAGAAAAGGTCATCCTGAGTGAGGTAACACAGAGTTATTGCAGGACTAAGTACTGAGGCCAGACAAGACAGCCCCATTAGGGAAACAGGATCCGCAGGCAGACAACAGAGTCAGGGTAAGGCGTTGTTGGAAAAAACACCTAAAGCCCAAGGTGCACATCTGTAACATATGTGTGTGGAGGAGTAGGTCCAGCCCTTGTATGCACTTAGCCTCTGGGAGCACCAAGGGTTCAGGTTAGTTGATTCTGTCGGTCTGCTTGTGGAGCCCTTATTCCTTCCTGGCTCCCCAATCCTTCCCCAACTCTTTCACAGATTGATTCCCTGAACTTTAGAAGTAGCTTTAAAGACTGATGACCTCAGATGGTCACAGAGGCAGCTTTAAAGACTGGTGACCTCAGATGGTCACAGAGGCAGCTATAAAGACTGGTGACCTCAGATGGTCACAGNGATGGTCACAGAGGCAGTTTTAAAGACTGGTGACCTCAGATGGTCACAGAGGCAGCTTTAAAGACTGGTGACCTCAGATGGTCACAGAGGCAGCTTTAAAGACTGGTGACCTCAGATGGTCACAGAGGCAGCTTTAAAGACTGATGGTCTCTGGGTCTCTGGTCTTCTAGTTCTCTAAATTAGAATTCTAACAAAAATAAAAATCCCAAAATACTTTTGTATTTCTATATGTCCATGTACACTTTCCAGATGTGGAAGTAGTTGGCATACAAAAACTATCTATCTATCTATCTATCTATCTATCTATCTATCTATCTATCTATCTATCTATGGTGTGGGCAAACTCCTTACTCAATATAACTGGTAACACTGACTTCAGACCTATTTGATGCAGTTCCATAGCCACAATGTATATTTAGTACTACACCATACAAGAGCTATGTTCTATAAACCTTTCCTAATCCTTACCATAAAGCTGCAAGCCTTTCCTTTTGGTTGGTATAAAGTGCAGATAAAGAAACAGGATATAAAGAGTGACAAATTATGATTCAAGCTACATTCCCTTTCCCTTACTCCAGCATCTCTCTCTTGGCCCTAATTAAGAAGGATGCTTTTGAGATAAACATTTATATGTATTTATCTGGAGAACAAGTTCATTATAGTTGAAACATTTCTAGCTTTCCCCACATCTCTCATTTTAGACATGATAATTAAACGTGTCCTAGAGAGTATTATTTCCTAGTTTTCTCCAAGAACATTAAAGAAAATATAAATCTTAATAATTTGTTTATTCTTCTACAAAGTTTTAATAAAGAAGATTAAATACTCATAACTGTTTTAAAAATTTCCAAGATAAAATGTTGGGACAAACAATTACAGCTACCTGATGTTGATGATTATAGATACTACTTAGGTATTTAGAACACAGCTGGATTCATCTGTCCACTCTGAAAATCAGCATGATGTAGGGTAGTTAGAAACAAATAGAAATTCTAATTCTAATTCTTGGCTTTTCCAAAAGCAAATCCTCACTGTCTGTACCAATATTATTCAGATAAATCAGGAAAATACCTGTGGTGAATGATTTGATTTTATGTAGTTTGGGATGAAGAGGCAAGACCAACTACATACTTGGTTATAGAATAAGATTTGGGTTTGGGCTTTGGGTAAATTTAACCAGATGGGCATTTTTCTAGATTGGATAGTAGGAGGGAGCAATATAATTCTGGTATTAGGTGTCATAATACAGTTGTTCTAGTAGAGAAGATTAAAGCAAGGCTAAAGTTACAGTAATATTTAGTTCTATTACCCAAGTTAGTTTACTTGACAAATCTGGTTTAGACAATGAATATATTATGTCTGTGTTCAGAAACCCTACAGTATGGTGGTGATCTTTTTTTTTTTCCCCTGTCATTTTCTGTCATAGACCCAGGTAACATTTTCTGAAATTGCTATTCTGTAAGGAAGTATATTTTAATAGGAGAACATCATGTCCTCAATGGGAGAACTAGGAAAGTGTCCTGGTCTGGTTATGTTCTTCTACACCAAATAATCTGCAATTTCCTCCATTTGTTTAATTTGTACACGGATATAACTGTATTCTTCAGGGTAAACCAAGTTCCAGCTGTGTAATAAAAACCATTTTAAATGATCATTGCCCATCATGATAATTGTTTGTCATAAACACACTCAAAAATGTTTTCCTTATTGAGCTCATATTTAAACTCCATCTCTTGAAGTACAACATATGTCTTCCAGGTTTTGCACAAGGGAACAGAAGTTAAATACCTCATTGTATTTCCTTATGTTCCATTGGACAGATTCAAACCAGTCATCCCTCAAAGAAGTATGGAATATATACAAATTTTAGTTTCTTTCTATATACTTTATCTTATCTTTCTATGCATATACTAGAAAAATAATGAATTTGAGCTCTAGATAAACATGTATCTTACAAACATTTTTTTTGACATATCCAATTTATTTTTAGTTTTTGCATTATGCTTCTCTTTCCTCTCCTCCCCTCAACCCCTCACATATTCCTCCCTCTCAAATCTATGGTCTGCTTTTCTTTGGTTATTATTGTTAAGCACACATATATGTGCATAGATGTATAAATACAATCTGCTGATTCATTTTAGTGTTGCTTGTATGCATATGATTTTAGTGATACCACATGGTATTGATAGTTTAAGGGGTTCATCCTTTTGGGAACACTAATTCTTCCTTTGTTAGATCTTAGTTTACCATAATTCTTTGCCTAGCAGTGGAGCCCTCTAAGATTTCCCCCTGAATACCAGCATGTTCATCTGGCGTTGTCACTATTTAGAACTTTTTTAGGTGTCATGGGTACGTCTTCCTTGTAATTTCTAGGAGGCACAATCTCTCAGAAGACTGGTAGTCCCCTGGCTCTTATCATCTTTCCTCCCTCTCTTCTATGTTGTTCCCTGAGCTTTAGGTGAGGGGGTTATATTGTAGTTTTATCAGTTGAGGCTGGAGCATACATGGAAAAAAGGAAATGTGTGAAAAGCAGATATAGATAGATAGAAAGACTTATTTAAAAACTGGGCTCATCAAATTATGGATACTAGATCCAAAGATGTAGGGCAGATCTTCAAGCTGAAGTTTTAAGGAAGAGTTGTATGTGGCTCTGAAAGCCACATATGTGGCATAATTCCCTTTAGACAATCTTTTGCTCTTTCAAGTTTTAAGCCTTTGTCTGATCACATGGAGGTCACCCATACTATAGAGAAGCGCCCATGGATATAATCTCATCCAAAATTAATCAACACAAATATTCAGAATAGCATTTAATCAAATATCTGAGTACCATGGGCTATACAAGCTAACATAAAAAAGTGACCATCACAATGTCTGTAAGAGATCTTTCTCAGAACCTTAGTAATGGCTACTTGAATCTTAAGACTTTGTACACCAGCTTTCCAACTAAACTAACATACATATGGTTAGAATTCATATTGCATAAGCACACATTTCTTGTATATATGTTAACTCAGTGAAACCATAAAATATCTATCTAGAACTGATAGTTTTAGATTCTGTGTGATAGGTAAGATGGTGGCTGCTATTTATGTTTTAAAGAGAAAGTAAACCCAAGATGAGTGATTTATGAACACTATGATAAAAGAAAGATCAAAGCATAGGCATTAAATCTTCCCCATTCTTCAATCCATCAGAAATAAACTATAACAAATTACATTAGATCAAATGAGGCAAATTATCATTGAAACATGTAAAGAGAGAGACATTTGGAGCTAATACCACATACTTACAGAAAAATATTTAAAGAATGAAGAATTTAAGAACAGTCTAATTTCAAGTTTTATGTCTAATTGTAATTTCACGGAACACTCAGAATTTCTGTAGTATGTTTATGAATGTGTCCTTTTATAGTAAAATAAAAATAACAAGATGTCATGGTGTTGTGAGTAAATGATGTTTAAGGATTTTAATAATTAATTCTGTCACTGTGTGAGTAGTAAGAGAAACAGAACTGCAAACCAACTGCGCCTGCTGGACCATCTGAAGGGCCAAGCAGCTATAGCTCACCTTTGAACTAAGAGATACTGCAGAGTCCCACTAATGGTTTCATTCAAAAGAACTGGCTGCCAAGGCATTGTGCAGCAGATGAAATCATTTCAGGAAAACCTGGGTCTCCACAGGTATCTCAAACACTTACATGCTGAATAGCAACAAGTGAAAAGTCCCTGTGAGTTCACTGTGACAGTTCTTTTAAATTTCCTTTAAAGGGATTTGTTGAGCATAGATGGGGATAAGAGAAAACAATGGGGGTGTGAATGGGATCAAAGTACATTTCATATATGTATGAAATTGTGAAAGAATTTAAAAAAGGAGCCTCACCTTTTTACAAAGAAAGTTCATGCAAGCATGTCAGAAGCATACTAGTTAATGAAAGGATTTGGGCCAAAATTAACTCATAGAACAGTCTCAGGATGTCTATTGACTAATGAGTAGCAGAGTTAGGACCAGGTCTTCTAATCTCACTGTCTCTCTCTCTCTTCACTTTATCTTTTCTAACTGACTTTCACTTTGTGGGATGGAGGGAGACAGAGATGTGTTGGGCTCACTAGAAGAGCGAGGCAGAACTATGAAGACATTCACGTTTGTTGCATGGTTGAGTATTTGTGAGCACATCAACAAGTAAATCCCCTACATTGTTCTTTATTTCTCCAGTCTATTTTCTATTGATTCATGCTTGCTTTGTATTTATATCTGCTCTTAAGAATGACAAAGAAAGAAAGGAGAAATCAAGGTGGAATCAGTATTTGAGACAAGAAGAAATCTTTTCATTATTTTCTTGGTTCTCAAGTTGTACTGATTTAGGACAAACAGTGATTTTTCTTGTGATAGCTTTAATTATGTTTGCTGTCACAGACATAAGCCATAGGAATGGACAGAACATAACTTTTGTTTAAGCTGGGTCGCGTGTCACTAAATCTCTCCCTTGTTATCAGCACTAGGATGATAGTCATTTACTCTAAGAAATACTACATACTTACACATATTTTTAAAGAAAATATCTTTTTCAATTAGTCATTTTAATTTTAAAATGTTAGTGAGAACAAAGTTATATTTAGGCAGCATTTTAGAAACATATCTGAATAGAGTTTACCTTAATGATATAAAATCCATATGTTACAAGCTACTTAAGATGTAAAATATTAAACATTTTATTCTCAAATAACATGAAATAGACTTCAATTAGTATTTAATACTAACAATGGATTAATTTTCCTGTAATGGAAATCCTACCACTCTTCAAATTCTTTTCTGAAGTTTGTAATGCATGATAAAGTTATTTTCAAGATGTCTAACTTCTTTAATGCACGTTTTTAAAGGTAACAATGCAAGCCCCAACACCACAAGAAAGTGTCAGTTTCAAAAACTAAAATGCTACTCCAAAAGGTAGATCATGATTATTTAAAACAGTGTGTATGATTAGGACGTGGAGGAAGGGAACGGATGAGATAAATGATGTAATTATATTATAATATAATTAAAATGAAAGAAAGTTTAAAAGAAAAATGCCCTTTTAATATTATATTTGTTATTTAAATGATCAGTTACAATTTAATTATTCTGAAAAAATTCTGATTCAATTGGACATCGACCTGTATGAAGAACTGTTCATTATTTGATCTCAATATTATTTATTCCTATTTGGCAAGGTATAGGGAATTCTTATTTCTTATGTATTTTCATTACCTAACATAATGGATAATTTTATGTGTTAACTTGACCAGAATATGGAATTTCTGAAATATTATATTCAACACTACTTTGTGGGTTTCAGTATGATATGTGACAGTGCTTCTAATAAAAAGCAGAACTTTGAGTCTATGTGCTGAATAAATGAGATAGCCCTCCTCAGGGTGTGTGGGTACCTTTCTGTCCTAGAAAGTCAGAAAGAACGAAGTGTAGAGGAAGGCCTTGTCCCACACATGACTCCTGACTCCATCAGCAAGGCCACTGTACTCTTTGCATATTTTGTGTTTTTGAGTTTCCAGACTCCTGTGTTCTTAAGTCTCCAGACTTTTGGTATAGCTCACAACATATTCCTCTGACTTATTTCTTCTCAGGCCTTCAAACTCCACCATACCTCATTAACACTTGAATCATCTCTTCATGCCCTAAATATTATTTATCTTAATACAACTTTCTCTATTTTTAAAACTTTGTTATCTTACAAAAAAGGCATCTGGCTAAAATTCCAGGATCAGATGGGTTTACAACAGTATTCAACCAGACTTTCAAAGAAGATCTATAGCTAATTCTCCTTAAATTATTTTAAAATGTAGAAATAGAGGGATTACTTCTGAAGTCCTATGAAGCCAATATTGCTCTAATACTTAAACCAGTTAAATATATAACAAAAGAAGAAATAGGTTTAAAATCCACAATAAATTACTTACAAATCAATACAGACATACATGAAAAAGAATATACACTATGAACACATTGCCTTTATCCCAGAGATGCAGGGATGGTTCAACATATACTAATATATAAATGTGATAAATCACACAAATGGAATTAAAGACAAAAATCACATGATAATCATAATATATAGTAAAATCCTTGACATTATCCAACATGCCTTCCTGATAAAAATCCTAGACACAGTAGTACTAGAGGGAATATATTTCAAGGTAATAAATGTCTGTGAGAAATCAGCAGCCAATGTTGTTCTAGAAAAACATTGTTTTAGGGAAAGTTTGAAATAATCCTACTGAAACCAGAATGTATAAAAAGATGTCAACTCTCCTTATTAAGTCTCAATATCATGCTCAAAGCACTAGCTGGAGCAATAAGGCAAGAAAAGGAAATTAATGGGATACATACAGCAAGAGAAAAAGTCAAACTATCCCTATTTTCAGACGATATCACATATCATAATATTCAGATGATATAACTTTACATAAAAGATATTACAAATTCAATCAGAAAACTTTTAGATATAATCAGTATCAACAAAGTACACAGAATCAACTTAGAAAAATCAGTAGTTTTTCTATACGCTATCAACAAACTTATAGAGAAAGAGATCATGGTCATATTCTTGCCAAGGACCAGCCTCAACTTGGAGGGGGTGCCTGAGAAAGGGGTGTTTTGGAGCAGTGGAAAAAATGACTTAAAGTCAATCATGGATAAAAGCTGACAGGTCTGTGTTCTCCTTGAGACAGCTCTCTAGAGATCTCCAGACAGTTCAGCTTTTACAAGTCAATGCCCTGTATTTTATTTGCATATCAATTCAATCACTGACCTCAGGTTTCTTTTTTACTATCCAATGAGTCAGCAGCATTTTATGACTTTAGCCCCTTGATTCTTAAAGAAAGACATCAAGTACAATATTTCAACAGGGCAAATGAATTTAGAGATCTGCCTGCCTTTGTAAGCACAGACAATAAGCTATCTGGGTAGAATCTTGCTAAGATCATCATTCCAACCATGCCTGGACCTAACCTCTCTCTGTCCCAGGCTGACCAGGAACTCATGAATCTGCCTGCCTTTGTAATCACAAACAATAAACTTAGCTGGGTAGGATCTTGAGTTCAATCACCACTCCCCAAATCTCTTTATCCCTTGGTGCTAAGTCTTGCATTGCCCAATGGAATAAAAATGTAGAGAACAAGTGATTGTGTGGTGTCTAGACCCAACTGATGTATCCATAACACATCTTCTGTACGTAAGGCTCAGAGAACAAGATGGGGTGGAAAGATTCTAGGAGTCAGAAGAACAGAAATTCTGTTATGAGATTGAATCTTCTAGAAATGACAGAAAAGCTATACCCATGAATTTTCAACAATATGACTGCCCGAACAACGCCTATACAAAGATAATTACCAGTAGACATGCTAAGAAGGAAGGATAAATCTCACAGGACCCCAACCATAGAAAAACAAAACAAAACAAAATCAAACAACAACAGCAAGAAACAGACAAAAGAAAAACAAAACTATGGTCCACCAAGGAATGCTGAGAGTGGGAGAAACAGTCTTCCCTAGGGAAGAATTCCCTATTTTTCTTTTATCCAAAACCAAATCACCAGTCTTGAAAACATATACATACACATAATAACAGACTAAGCAAGATGTATTTCTATAGTTAGAAATGTGTATTCATGTAAAAAATTAAAGAGAAAGAGATCATGAATTTGAGAATAAAGGAGGTGTAACATGGGAGGACTTGAAGGGAGGAAAGAGAAGAGAGAAAAGTGGTGTAATTATATTTTAATTTCAAAATATTTGTTTGCCATAATTATTAAAATTGTACATAGTTCATTTACTACTATTGTTTTTAAAGACTACCTAGGCATATATAAAGTATAGTCAATAAGTTATTATTTTTAATTATAGTATCTAAAAATACTGAACTATATCCTTATAAATTTTATGAATTAAATCATTTGAATTCTAAAAGACTACCATTCCTTACATCTAATAGCACTACTACTATAAATCAGACTCTCAATAGTTGAAATAGCTATAGATCAGTTGACAGAACTGATATAGGTGGGGCTACGATTTTTATTTCTGTCTTCCATTGACTTTATCATTTCTCTTTTAAAATCAGTCAGTTTCAAACATACTTTTGTTAATGTTTTATTATTCTTCTCTAGACGACTCAACCTGAGTCAGTAGACTCCTGTCTCATCACAATATTTAAACTCTTATACTAATGTTGACAGAAGATAGAAACATCAGAGGCACCAGAATTGGTTCCTCATGCTCATAAAAATTCTTAGCTAGATCTTACATTTGTATAACTAATACAAAAAAGATAATGGGTCTCTGGTGTTTAACTGCAAATTAAGTGGGCTTTAAGATTTTTCAAATCTTTAATTTTCATCTTTGTTCTCCAACTTTAATTTTCAGTAGAAGAAAGACAACACATAATATGGTTAATGTTGTGTTCCCTAAATAACAAAGAGCAGTGAATAGCTCATACAATTCTATATTGTGATAATGATAATACACACTGCCCTGTAGTCAAAACATCAAGATACACAGCTATAATTACATTTGACTTTCAGGTAGACCAATTGTCTTTGCTTTCAATCTCTCATACTGGAATGCTGTGAGGGGTTGTCACAATGACTGATAAAGTGGTTGAAGCTATAACGTCAGGAGAATGATTCAGTTAGATATAGCAATCTTTCTAAGTAGAATAGAAAACCACGTACATGTGAGTGAGTTCAGAGTGCATTCTAACATCTCTTATTTCCTCAAAGATGACTAAAATTACACAGGTGATTAAACTGTTGTCTTTATGTGAAACATAAGACACAGAGAACTTGAGTGTGTACCATATTTATATCAAAATAGCCATGAATCGGGTTTTAAGATAACAAGGAAGAGTGTACACCCATCATACCCTTGTAGCTAGGAGATGGAGTTCTTGTCAGAACAGTGAGAAACATGTATAGAAAAAGAGAAAAATTGGAATTAACCTTATTTATTTTAGGTTGCAAAGTTTTGATTAGATTTCTATATGTATATGTGGTTTTATAATGTAATTTATTTTCCTTAATTTGTGTAATGTAAACAGTAGAAATCCTCTGAAAATTTATGAGGTTTTGTGTGTGTGCGTGTGTGTGTGTGTGTGTGTGTGTGTGTGTGTGTGTGTGTTTATGTATTAGCTACCAGCAATTTGTCTTTTTCTGGCACATTCTCTATTAAGGAAGAATTCCTACTACTGATACTTAACTGGGATTTGACAATACATTTATATTTCACCAGGTAGGCCTGTCTTTGAAAGTAACATGAAATTGATGTCTAACAAAGACACAGGATCATCGAATCAATGTATTTGAGATAGCATGTTAAACTCACTGAATTTTTTCTTCCAGCTAATTCCAACACAGAGGCAGCTTGAACTGATTAAATCAGGTGAACAGGTTGCACATGTTCCTATGTTCCATTCTCAAACAGACTGTTTTCATTTCTATATTTAACCTTTTTTGACTTGAAAATGAGAAAAAATGTTATGCTTCAATTCATAGTAAGTTTGTAATGGGCATTTGATAAGTAGACTTTTAAAAAGTTTATATGAATTAGGGCAAAGAGTTTTGGCAAAATAAGAAACTTAGAGCTTTTTTCTTAGAAAACATTGATTCAGTTGGTGGAAAGTATTCAACGGAACTTAAGCTGCATCTCAGGGAAACACTGTCTAGAAGAGAGAAGAGTTCTCTCTCTCTTTCTAAGCTGGTGTTATAGTTTTACTTTTGAATGGGATAGTTATCAGTTCTAACATTTTCCAGCTTCCTGTTGGATCTCGGTGTTATTTATCTGCCAATAGGTAAGGAGGAAGGGTTTAATCAAGCTCACAGTCCAGACATCTCTGTGCATCCTTGCTTGGCTCCATTGCCTTTGAACCTATGAGAAAACACTGATTTCCACACATGTAAGAACACAGTGAAGGAAGCTCATCTCTTCATGGCCTGGAAGTGAGAGAATAACAGGGTTGTCCCAGTATCAAGAGGATGTTCATATGACCTTACTACCTCCCTTATATTCCTCACATTCAAAGGCTCTACTATCTCCCATTAGTGGAATGGGCTGGCAGCAAAGCCTTAAACACATAGGCATTAAGGCACACTTATCCAAACCATACATTCTCTGTTACCTCATCTGACCTTACTTCTACCCATTTAATTGAAATTATTCTCCAACTTGATAGTAAAACTTTTAATGAAAAAGAACATAAAATAACCAAAGCAGAATCGAAAAGATGTATTGGAGTGTTCATATATCCTAGTTAAAAACAAAACAAAACAAAATGAAACAAAACAAAACAAAATTTATCGTGAACAAGACTTGGGGCACACCTTTAATCCCTTGGGAGGCAGGGATAGAAGGCTCTCTATGAGTTCATGCCAGCCTGGCTTATATAGTGAATTTCAGGACAGCTGAGGATAGGAGAGAGAGAGAGAGAGAGAGAGAGAGAGAGAGAGAGAGAATATGATAGAGACTGTCTCCAAAATTTGTCCTCTCAAGACATCTTCCCAGTTCTCCCCACCAAACATACCACAGGGCTATAGTAATCAAGGCATTATGGGGGCATTTTAAAATGAGTTTATGTAAAACATGTAAGTTTTTACTATTGATATATGCATTTGTTAGAGTGTGTATGTATGTGTGAATGTTTTGGGTGGTGACCAGAGGTCGACGCTGTATGTTTTCTGTCTTAATTCCTCCCCTCATTTTATGAATCAGGGACTCTCACTGATCCTGGGCAATGATTTGGCAGGGCTAGTGGGACAATGAGATGCAGAGATTCTCCTGTGTCCACCTTCAAGACTGCATCTGACTTTATGTGGGTTCTGGAGGTCCAAGCTCAAGTCCTCATGCTTGAAGGGCAAGCCCTTCGCCCACCAAGCCCTCTTCTTAGCCCTTTACATACCCTTTTTGCGGATTATATTTATTTTGTCCAAAAGAAGAAGTTTCATCTAGTTTTTTTTTTCTCTAAATAAAATAAATTAAAGATGGGCAAAGTGGATGCTTGTAATCTTAGCATCAGGGAAGTGGCTGTAGTATCAGGAATTCCAGCCCATCCTCTTGGCTATGTAGCAAATTTGAGTCCAGATCTTAATGGCCATATGCCCACCAAAATAAAAGAAAAAGAGAAAAATTAATTTTAAGTGGTATTATGCTACATAAACTAAGGAAGTTAATTTAAAAGCTACCAGTTCTCTTTCACTGTATTTTACATTTTAATGAGAAAGTAAGCCGAGATAACTGCAAGAAAAAAAAAGAAATCTATTTTTATTGTATAGAAAAATTTAGAAAAGCATTACATCTGTGCGACTTGGTAGAAGACAGATTTTATTACCTGTGACATTTTAATGAACAGACTTCTCAAACTTGTTTTCTTAATGAGTAATTTTTAGCCTACACACCGCTTTATAACTTTAAGTTCTAAGGTTGCAGTTCAGAAAAGTTTAACTAATGAAATGGTTCAGATATACGTTTGATACAACAGGATGTTAGCTGTTATTGAATCCTGTTTAATTTGCAAAGGTAATTCCCTAAATCTTATGTTTATTTTTATCTTCCCCAGACAAGACCAACGGAAGATGGGAAGACAGCACATTTGATTTATTTATTTATTTATTTATTTATTATTTATTACTAGAAACAGTGTTTAAATAAAGATGATCAAAATTAACCATCTTCAGCCGGGAAGTGTTTTTTGTCTTAATTTCTTTTCTTCTTTTTGTTTTAGTTGAAAATACTCTTTCTTTCATTTAATACACTCTGATTGTAGTTCCCTTCCCTCTCCTCTTCATTCCCCTCCCCAACTCCAGTTCACTCCCTTTCTCTCTCTCATTAGAAAACAAACAGGCATCACAAAGGAGAAGAAATGAAAGGAAACTTGAATAGGACAAAACAAACAACAGCAAAACTGAAACATAAAATAAATAAATAAATAAAAAGAGCCAAAGAAAGTGCATAAGAATGATTTAGATGCAGAGACATTTACCTTCACACACACAGGCATCTCATAAAGATACAACATTGGAAACTGTAATATATAAGCAAGAGACCTGTACAGTCGAAAAAGTCCAAAAACCAAACCAATCAATAATCACCCAAAACCCCACCAAACAAACCAACCCAAATGTATAAACAACAACAAAGGGTTACTAGACAAAAAAAAAAAAAAAAAGGCAAACAGACTAAAAAGCAGTTAAGCACTAACTGTTCTTCCAGAGGTCCTGAGTTTAATTCCCAGCAACCACATGGTAGTTCACAACTATCTGTAATGGGATCCAATGCCCTCTTCTGGTGTGTCTGAAGATAGCTACAGTGTACTCATATTCATAAAATAAATAAATAAAGCTTTAAAAATACCATTGAGTATTTTGGACATCTGCTAAATTTCCAGCCAAGGTCCAGTCTCATCTCATTTGGCTGAAAACTCACACTGCACTTGACACTATAGGACAGAAGGGATTCAGAAAATCTACAATAAAATCCCATGGAAACTGTAGTGTGAGTCACAGTGTGTCACACAGTATACTCCTCTGTCCACACATCTTCACTTTGGAATGTCCATTATGGTCTGTTTCAAGGCCTCTACTACATTACCAATACTGGATCCTCAAGGGGGACTCTTCTAGGTTATCCCGTGGTTGCCCTGTGGCATTGAGGTCCTGAAGCTTTGGATTTGTAGGACTGGCCCTTTCACATGACCCAGGAGACCATAGATGGGGTATCTGTTGGGAGAGGGGTGGGCTAACTCAAACCCCTGGATTTGGGCTTGGGAGGTAGCTGAGTTAGTCATTCTACCTGCTCTCCTGTGCCCACACCACCAGGGTGAGCTCTCCAGCACTTCCCCAGGTAGTTCACCAAATGCTGCAGCAGACAAGGGACAAGGCCACCCCTCCTGCTCTCAGGTCCTCAGAGCTGGCTCATCTGTACCTTTACTACCAGGACCAGTTCTACTGTGTTGCCCAGGTGAGGGACAGGGCCAGCTCTGCACCTTTCTCTGACCTCAGGGCTACCTGCAGGTAGCTAGGGGTGAGGGGTGAGGGGTAAGACGTACCTATCTCATCTAAGCCACCTAATGGCAGACTAGGAGCAGGACCAGCCTTCCTATACTCATGCCCTTGGGATGCGCTCTCCCCCTGCTGTGTTGCCCACAAAAGGGATAGGGCCAGCTTACCAGAGTGTGGTAGCTCTTAAAAGGTAAAGCCTCAGGCAGCAGTCCAGATAAGGGACATCTGCATGGCCTTTGGTGGTAACTGGGGTCTGGGACATCAGCACAAACTCTGGACAATAGGACCATGAACCCCTAGAGCAACGTCTGCCTGGATTTCCCCATGGCCTTGGGTAGCAACGTTAGGCCACTCAGATCAGCATGTCCACCTGTGGCAGCATCCACCTGTGGATGCTGAAGGCAGTCTAGACCACTGACATCCACTTGGCTCTTGGTGGTAACTCTGGCCATAGACATCAACAAAGACCCCAGCTGCAACAGGTGACGCTTGGGCAGACATGATCTTGGGTTGGTCCTCATGGAGGACCTCACCATGGCCTCCTCATATCTGCCTGTTCCTCACTGTTGCTGACTCTCCAGTTCTATTGTTTCCCACAGTATATGAACCCTTGCTTTGTCTTGAATCTCTCCGCTCTGTACTCCATCTTTCCTATCGCTCCATCACACATTCGTTTCACACAGTGGCACCCAGGACAAGTGCTTGGCTGTCTTTCTTTGGTCTCTCCAGGCTGAAGTGAGGACGGCAGGGACTTGGGTGTCTTTTCCCCAGCTACCATGGGCTGGACTAACAATTTATTATTTTTAACCAGAGCATTTAATTTTGTGTTTGTTTGGTTTTAACAGATGCTTTACTTTTGGTTTGTTAGATTTTAGCAAATAAAAATATACTATCCCAAGTTAAGTGTAAATTTCTTATAAACAATGACATTTTCATTATAGGTAAGTTTCATGCACTTTTGGGGGCACCAATGTATTAAAGTTCATTATTTATTTGAAATTCAAATTAGAGGGGCATTTGCATTTTATATGGTAGCCCTAGTTAATCTCTCACCTTGATACTTTCAAAACACACTCAGAAAGTAAGTTGACATTTACCATAGCCTAGGGTGTTGTCATTATTATTAGTTGGCTCTAAATGTCTTCTCATCAGCTTGTCATGTATTTAGCTAAAGTTTTCTTTTATAAAAAATTTAAATTGCTGTATCCAAAAGCAAATTATGCATGCTATCCACCCTACAAATGTAGGGCAGCTGCTTCTTGTGTGAACTTTATTGGTTTTCATGCCCTAGCTTTCCCGACTAATCTCTTACTTGGAGTTCATATTCACCAATGTGCAAAATGTCCTGTTGATCAGCCCATTTCTTCCTTTTTAATATTTAAAATTTCCTACTAGTCATTGACTTACTGTGCTTCATAATTCCAATGTCAAAGCAAAATTAAGATACGGATATTTGAACACTTTTATTAGTGTTTATTAGAAACTTAATAGTAAATTAGTAAAATAGTGACAGCAGGCTGCTTTAAATTAATAAATTTCTCTTCTTTCGACTTTTACTAAGTTGAAATAACTGTGTTTATATCTTTTTGGTTGATTACTCTTTTAACAATACCCTCTTCTAAGACTGCTATTTCTCCATATTTTAATTTGTATATTATTGATTAGCATTTCAGCCTCTTATTTTTAAAACCCATGATAACTTTTTGCCTATTTCAGTATTCAATGTTTTTATAATAACATTTTATTATTAATATCTGATTTAAGAACTGTTTAATGACTAGATTTAGTATAGTTTTTTTGACTGTCCTGAAGTTAGTAGGTACTTGATGTCATTTCTCTGTTTTCTATGTTCATATTGGTAATAATGTCCACTCTACTTTTAGACATCTCTTCTAAAGTTTTTTGTACAATGTAAAAATCATACCAGCTTTGTTTTGATTTTGGAAAACTTCCTAGGCCTCTAGCTTTTATTTACTTGAAAAGTGGCTACCCTCTGTCTAACCTGTGTATTCTCCCCTTGAGTATTCATTTGACTGTGGAAGTGAAAATCCCTTTTAGCTTATGTGCTCTATTGACTGGGGATCACATTTGGTTTATTTCAAATCATTAGTTTTGAGACAAGATATGAGCTATTATTGAAGACACCACAAATGTGGGTCATAGGATGTGGAGAAATCAAACTGGTTCAGACTGGAAGGTCTGTTTCTACTGGCTAGTGCTATGTGGTACTCTGTGTGTTACTAGAAACACAAAGTATCTAGCTGTGAACATTGCAATCATACCTAGCTATGAACAATATAAGCTACAATAACTACCAGTCTGGCAGGACCTGCCCACTGGTGCAACATTGATGCAAACATTATGGGAATAACCGACCACTTTGAAGTTGGATTTAAAGCCCAGTCCACAGGAAGAAATTCACTCCTGATAACATTCAGTGCTAAAAACCTGGGGGTTGATAGGTCATAGGTCCTATGAGAGAACCTACTACTGTTATTCTGCAAAATGGTCATAATATTAAATCAGCTCCTGATTGCCCATTATACCCAAAGATTTATGCCTTTTTTAGTCATCATCAGAGAAACTTTCTCTTGATGTAAATGGCAATTAACACAGAGATCAACAACTGGTTCAAGCAGAGAGACCTCAGACAGTTCAGCCCTAAATGCTATAGGCATATTACACCCCTCCTCCCAAGCATCAGGGGCCATTACAGAAGAGGTAGTAGAGAGATTTCCTTGTATAAGACCCAGAGATAGTGAATAACTATGAAGAAATCCTATTTTTTCAGACACAATAGGGCAGTTCACATATGAACTCACAGAGCATGTGCAAATTCTTTATGAACTTGAACCAGTCAAAATCCCAGCATAGAGAAAGAGAGTACACACGAAGTCTTACCCCTTAGCGGAGAAGCTACTGACAGTTGAGGGCTTCTGAGAAAGGAAGAGTTGGTTTTCTGTATGTGACCCTCTGCTAGATCCATGATGTTCAAGTAGATGGCCATATACTCCAGAGTATATGAATAACACAAATTTGACTTGACAGGTTAAAAATAAGAGGAGGCCATATTTGTTAGAGATAGGGAAGGAAAAGTGAATCAGGAAGAAATTGGAAAAGAAGGTGAATATCACAAACAAAAACAGTGTAAAATTCTCTAAGAATTAATTAAAAGAAGATGTTGTTACAAAATATCTACACTTGTAGTAATGTGTAGTAATCTGCCAGTTTTATTAGAAGCCCAGGAGTGATGTATGTTCTGCAGGAAATCATTTGTTACTTATTAGCATACAGTCTATGAGATAATTGAGGATATGGTTGTATATGCAATCACCCAGGAAGAGTGTGCAGTATAAGAAAAAAGTGAACAAAGAGCAAGAACTAAATGTATGATGACAGATAAAGAACTTGAGGTAGAAGTTTCTAGAAATTCTCCCATACAGTAATATGAGATAAAATTTAAGAATATTTGAGGTAACAGAAATCAAAGAAGAAAAATAAGGTTTTATTAGATATTGAAAGAAGAGAATGAATTAAGCTAATGGCATTCATTATCATCATGCAAATCATTGTCAAACATGATCAAAGTAGTTTTGGTGGTGTTGTGAGAGAAGATTTTATTGGCTGGACTATCAGAGAGGAATTAAGACATAGATAAATAATAACCAAAAAGTTTGGAAGACTTTTCAAGTATTTTAAAGGGAAGAGAAGATAGAAAGCCAAGAAAAAAAAAAAAGACAAAAATGGTCATTGATGTTTCTAGTTTGTAGGTTTTGTGGTGGAGAATTCAGAGATTTTTATCATTACTATAAAAAAGGAAGGCAAAAGTGAGTCAAGTTTAAATGTCAGCATGAATGGGAAACAGTGACACAAGTCCCTTCTGGTCTGCACCGGCACCGGGTCACCTAGGGCACAGAGTCCGCGGACACTCCCACGGTCCCTAGAGGACTGCCCACACGATCTTAATATCACTGGTGAGTGGAACACTACATCTGCTGCAATCCAATAGTGACAGGCCCGTGACAGCAGGAACAAGGACACCAGAGCCTTTCCTGACCAGAGGCTCAGGTTCCTTTTGATCAGTTCTGGTTTACCTTGGTTTTGAACAGACCAGACAACTCCACAGTCCTCAAAGGAGACACCACTTCCATGCACTGTAACACACCCAGGATATCAGGACAATAGGATCTCAGGATAACAGGAGCTGGGTCACACTAGTATTTGAGTGTCTCAGA